>NC_073272.2:102073106-102376136 GCF_029289425.2 Pan paniscus | reverse complement strand
GAAAGGAAGTCCATGTTGTCAGGAATTTTGCTTTAAAAGTGACCTAAGGGGGCCGGGCGCGGTGGCTCATGCCTGTAATCCCAGTACTTTGGGAGGGCGAGGCGGGAGGATCACGAGGTCAGAAGATCGACACCATCCTGACTAACACGGTGAAACCCCATCTCTACTAAAAATACAAAAAATTAGCCGGGCGTGGTGGCGAGCGCCTGTAGTCCCAGCTGCTCAGGAGACTGAGGCAGTAGAACGGCGTGAACCCGGGAGGCGGAGCTTGCAGTGAGCCGAGATTCTCAAAAAAAAAAAAAAAAAAAGTGACCTTAGAGGAGTATCATCAGTACACAGAAGCCCAGAGAGGTGTCCTAGGACTCTGGGAGATGAGCTAGCCCTCTGAGGAGGAACATGTACAAGTCACACACTATACTAGGCAGCTGGTTATCTGTGGCAGAAAACAGATTGTTTATAATCAAGTGACTGAATGATCTAGAAACACAAAAACTGTCATTTGAGTAATAATACAGTTATTTCAGGGAGGCCGGACTAGAATAATATAATCATTTAGTAGGCAGGAATCCAGTCAATTAAAACACACAGTAGTTTGCCTTAAGGAAATTTTTTTTTTTTTTGAGACGGAGTCTCGCTCTATCGCCCAGGTTGGAGTGCATGGCGCAATCTCAGCTCACTGCAACCTCTGCCTCCCAGGTTCAAGCGATTCTCCTGCCTCAGCCTCCCGAGTAGCTGGGATTACAGGCGCTTACCACCACACCCAGCTAATTTTTATATTTTTAGTAGAGACAGGGTTTCACCATGTTAGTCAAGCTGGCCTCGATCTCCTGACCTCGTGATCCACCCGCCTCGGCCTCCCAAAGTGCTGGGATTACAGGCGTGAGCCACCGCACCCAGCCCTGCCTTAAGGAAATTCTTATCCTTCATTCCTGGTATGTTTTTCCATGTGGAAAATACATCCATGACAAAAATACATGTAGCCTCTACACACTCACTCCTCTCTACGGCAGGAATGACTTATCCGATTGGAGAATCTGGAAGGAGACACATGATACTCTGCCCAAGCCCTCTCCCTTCAACTTCTTGGTAGTAAGCTGCCCTTCAGGAGGCACTTGTTCAGCTTTGCCTTCAGGGATGGGACTTAAAATAGGCCCACAGGTTTACTCCTCTAACTGTGTCTCACTGACTCTACAATTATTCCTATAGTTCTTGATTCACAATGCTTAATTCTTTAAGGGGCCCCCAAAATACTCTTCTGCTTCTAGTCTGAGCTCTAAACCAACTGAGAAACATAGGAAAAGAATAAGGAGAAACATATATTGACTTTATCTCTTATAAGGTGATATTGGAGAATGTGACTTAGATTTGCTGTCACGTGGGCTTACTATGAGTAAGTTCTAGAATTGACTTATCCACCCAGCAGTGCTGCATTGGGACAGTCATAAAGACCAAGGACTGCAATGTATATCTATCTGCTGTCTCCTAAAGGAGCCCTGTCTATGTGTGCCCAAGGAAAGTTACTTCCTTGCCAAGGGTTATCACTATAGCAGGAGAAAGTGTTTCAGGACACTTTCTTTGAGAAACACTTCTAAAATTGTTCAGAATGAATACTCACTAAGACAACCTCTCAGGTTTCCTCATAGAATGGTTTGTAGCAATGCCCTCTCAGTATCTTAATTCACATGATTGCAGTGGGAATTCTTCTTAAGGAGTTAGGTTTCAAATTTTAAGACTAGCATGAAAAATAGATATCATGTAAATTGCCCTTGGGAATCTCTTCAAGAAGGAATTGATGACATGTTCAGAAATCTGTACCCACATGTAAGCCAACACTCAGATGATACAATTATAACCAAGTTTCACTAAGCCTTCAAGGATAAGAAAATCCCTTTCTTATCCAATGATAACACAACACAGAAAATGAGGAAAAGTTCACCAAAACCATAATGTTTTAGATATCCGTTCCTTCTTAACAAGCACCCTTAATTAATAGCCATTTATTTTCTCTCAGTATTTTGTGTGTTAACTGGGCCCAGCTGGATGTTTTCTGCTCTATATGATGTCTGTCACCTGGGGCTGCAGTCATCTGGAGGTTCCACTCATCTGGGACATCTGAGAGAGCTCACTCACATGAATGATGACTGGTGTTGGCATCTGCTGGGAGCTCAGTTAAGGCTGTTGACCTGAGCATCTTGGCTCTCCACAGAGCCCTCCACGTGTACAGTTACCAGATTAAAATCAACTCAGTTAACTTTAAATTCCGGATTAATAGGAATATTTTTTGGTTTATGTGGCATGCAATATTAGTTTATTTAAAATTAAAATCCAACTGGATTTTAATTAAATAAATAAAAGTAAATGAAATAAATAACAAAATAAAAATTTTAAATCGTCTTATTATTTGCTAAATCTGGCAATTGCAGGGGATGACCCTGTGAATCTCTAAGTTTAATGACCATCTGAGCTGATTCTTCCAATGGGACAGGTCTGGGGAAAATGAGCAGATTGGATTGGCAATAAAGACAAAAGTTGGTAATACTTGGTGTTGGTGGAATGAAAAGCCAGCAGACGCTCACATATACTGTTGGTGTGGATATATCTGTTTTCCAAGGCTCATATTATAACTTAAGACATTAATGATCTTTGATGCCAAAGTCCTATTTTTCCACCAACAAGGGAGTTTCAGCTGAGGGTTTAGAAAAGACTCATCAAGGTGACTACGATGTGCGCCCTCTTAAGGGGCCCTGGCTGAGGTGGCAGCTCAGAGTAACATGAGTTCCCTGCTTGGAGGAGGAAAAGACAGCTACTATTTTGTAAGGCAGATGGTTTAGCTGGGCCCAGCTCCAGTTTCTTCACATTAGTGTCTGGATTTAATCTCATGACAGCCGTGCTGGTGAGGTACCAGTATCCTCTCTTCCTCATGGATGTCAGTGACTATAAAGCACGTGCTCCTAAACACAGAGTTGAATGGCAAGGAGGTTACTCACCAGGCCCACTGCCAGAGCCAGGGATAGAACCTGCCAGCCTGGGCACCTTGAGTTGCTAGTGGTAGACCTTTAGCAAATGTATCTGGACATGTACTGTTAAGGAGGTTAATCTCTGTTCTCCTTGCTTACCCTCCCTGCAGTAGGGTTGGTGCCCCCTCTCCTTACTTCGGGGGAGGTTTGTGAGAGGGCTGACAGCAGAAGCCTTCTGGAGCCGGTTTTTCTTTCATCCTTTATGAAAACTTAATTTGTTGAAAGGACCGGGCTGCTTGTACCTGGTAGGGATGTGGGGGCCTCTCAGGACACAAAGATGGGAGAGGAAGGAAGATTTCTCCCAGACAGGGATGAGGTCTGAGGTCTACAAATCTCTCCAGGAGTTGGGACCTGAGCATTGCTCTATATCAATGTTTGTGGTGAATTAGTGGATGGTCCTTCGAGGCTGGGCATCCATCCATGATTCAGATTTGATTTTCCTGTTTTGATCCAGGGGTAGATGACTCAGGATCTGGGACATGAAGGCACTGGGCCAACTAAGGAAATGGTCATCTCAGCCCTAAGCAGTGTGGACACGAGTGGTTACAGCAGGAGACTCTTGAGGCCATATCAGGAGGATACATTCCCAGAAGTGGAACTGTTTTGTCAAAGAGCATGACCATTTAATATTTTTAATGCTTCCTATATAGTTGAACTTTAAAATTTCTTTAATAGTTCTTATATTCCATCCAACAATTTGAAAACATCTGTTTTTCCTGATCTGTGCAAAAATAGGTTTCACAGATTTTTAATATTTTTTATTCTGAGATCCTGTTATTGGCACATTAGATTTTCTTTATTTTTCCCCATTGTATTATGTTTTAAATAGTGTATTTCACAGGTGCATTAAAAATGCTTAGCTAATGGTTCCACATTATACCTTAGAATATGTCTTGGAATAATTCTAGAGTTTGAAAAGAAAACCCAATCATCGAATTTGTGTTTATGTTGCATCCTGTTTGAATTGAAATGTTGGGGCCACGAGAAGCCCATACATAGCTTGGAGTGGACAAATTGGTACAACTTCTTTGTGGAGATATTGAGCAGCACCCACAATAGAAGCATGTGAGGCTCTGTCATCTGCTGCCCTCTCAGATGTGCATTGCAGAGTCTCGGTACATAGCAAACCTGTTCACAGGAGCATGGGTAAATATCAAAATAGTCCCAAAGTCACCTGGTTAGAAACATCTCAGAAACACTATTTTCAGAAGAAAACATTTCGATAATAGATATATAAATATGTTACTTATATAGAGATAAAAATATGCAAAGCAATTATGTGTTTAGTTTAGGGATGTATTCATGACTAAACAAGAAATTTTGGATAGTGGTTCCTTCTGAGGGCGCTGAGGCAATCAGGGAACTCACACAGGAGAGTCCACTCTGTAATGTTTTGCTTCATAACCTTGGTTGTGTACGTGTTTGCCTACTATCATATTTACAATACCTTTTGAAAAGTCTGAAATCTATCAAATTTGACATGAACAAAGCTCTAATGTGTTTTATCTCTGATTAATAAGTAACCCATTGTCTATTTAAAAAATGTGGAAAGTGCATTCAAATACCAATATGAATATTGATAATATCTAACCCCACCATGCACTAATAAAAACTGTAATTATGTTTCCACCAATTATCATCTATACACATGTGTACATGTAAACAAAAATACTGTGTATGCATTGAATAGATTTAACTTAACTGGAATGTATTAATTTATTGTAGGTGTGTAACCAGACTTAGTGTCTGAAAGCTACATCCATCTAGTAGCTCACAGGTCTGTAGGTCAGAAGACTGGTCCAGCATGACCTTATTCTCTGCTCAAGGTCTCACAAAGCTAGAATCAAAGTGCCCATGTTGGCTCCACTGAGGTCTCACGTGGATGATCTAGATAAAAATCTGCTTCCAAGATCATTCTTGCTGCTGGCAGAAGTCATTTCCATGTGGCCATTGAACCGCAGTCCCCATTTCCTTGATGACTGTCAGTTGGGGATATTCTTAGCTCCTGGGGGCTAGTTCACTTGCCTGCCATGTGGCCTCCTTCTTCCATCCAGCAATGGCACATTGAAGGCTTCCTGTGCTTTGAATCTCTGACTTGCCCTACTCTAAACAGCAGGAGAAAATTCTCTGATTTTACAGGGCTTGACTAATTAGGTCAGGCCTATGCTGATCATCTCCCTTTTGCCATATAACAGAACATAATCATGGATCATAATGTGTCTGGTCTTATGACTCTAGTCTTCCGTCCAGTATTCTTGTCATATTGCCCTGTGGTGTCCCTTCTACCTTAAAGTTAATGGGAAACTGCTCCTCCAGTGTCAAACTGAATGATAAATTAAGAGGAGAGGAAGGCAGATGCAGTTATAGGAAATGGTATGGTGATTTATTTTTCCTTTTCCCCAGCTCTCACATGTAACTCATCCCACAACTCAGAACTGGCCCAAAGCTCATAGGTTATGGGGATATATTTCAGCTCTTGCTGCTACCTTTCCACAAGGTCTCAATGGCAGTAATGCCCTTTGGTTTAGGTCAATGTCATCTACTCTCTGGGAGGGAGGGGGCAAATAGCCAGACCTGTTATGTGCTGAAGTCCTACTATCTCCCATAGGCACTTGATAGGTTTTCTCATTTATCCCTCGGGACAGTACTCTGAAGAAGATAATGTGGTGCGTCTTATTTCACAGATGACCAAGCTCCTTCTCAAAGGGACTAAGACCCTCTCCAGAGAAGTGGCAGAAATGGAATGTGATTCCATTCTTGCCCTCCCCACAATAAAACCAGCAGCTTCCCATTTGGAAGATGATAGTTTTACATTTCCCTAGTATTGTCCCCTAAAGGTACTCACTCAATAACCCCTCATGTTGAGGAAGATGATAGTGGAGATGAAATCTTGTTTTCTGGCCCATGAAACCTAGCTGTGAAGTTACATGTACCGGCAGGTCCTTAGGGTCCCTCTTAGGCCCACTTCTTTTGTCTGAATGTTTGTGTCTCCCACACATTTATATGTTGAAACCTAATAATCTTTAGGAGGTAGTTAGGCCATGAAGGCAGAGCCCTCATAAATGGGATTAGTGTCCTTATCAGAGGCCTGAGAGAACCTGTTTGCCACTTCACCATGTGAGGATGCAGCAAGAAGGTGTCATTTATGATGCAGACGGAGTCTTTACCACACTACAAATATTCTGGCATCTTGATCTTGGACTTCCTAGCCTCCAGAACTTTGAGTAATACATTTCTGTTGTTTACAAATTACCCACTTTCAGGTATTTTGTTATGGCAGCTCAAGTGCACTGAGGCACCCACTGACCCCACTCCACTGACATCAGACCTGGGCATGTGACTAGATGTGGCCAATGAGCTATGAGGGGAAATGGAGTGTGCCCCTCCCAAGCAGAAGTGATAAGGGCCATCTAGGAGTCCCACCAGCACACTTTGACCTTCTGCCTCAGCAATGTCCCAGATTTCCTATGAGATAGTTTAATTCATTTAATCCTTCAGCAGCACTAGAATATGAGAACTTATATGATGGCAGAAATGCTTGGAAAGAGACAAGCCAAATGATTTATACCCAAAATTGGCCTGCTAGAAGATCCCCTCAACTCACATGCCCTAACACCAAGTCTGTAGCCAGGAGAAGGTATATGTTTTACCCACATCACACAGAAAGCAGTTTGTCAGGCTCTGGAAGCGACATCTTCTGCCTTTCACTCCATTGCTCTCTCCAGAAGACCCATCCTCATGCTCTGCTCTTCCCTGGGCATGTGTCTTTATGGAGCCACAGGAACAACCCAGATAACCAGTCAATGGCCACTCCTGATGTTCACTCTCCAAGGGGGGCCCAAAGAGGTCAGGAAAGGTACACTGATTCTAAGAAATGGGGTGACATTTCCCCATGCCACCTACAATGCACGATGCCACAACACAGAAGAGGCACCAACTCTTACACATAATGTGGGTCTGTGTGAGTTTATTTTTCTTTCTGTTGCCTTGCTTTCAGAAGCTCTTTAGAACACAATTATGCTGCTTAGCACTATGTAGTTTAGGTTAAAGTCATCTCAGAAGCAGAAGTTAGAAAGGGGGATGGAAAGAAAACTAACATTTCAAGGGCCTACGATGGGCCAGACACTGTGTTAGGCACTTCACATACTGTTTCTCTAAGTCCTTACAACTGTTCTGTAAGTTAGGTATCAATATTCCCTGCTTAAACTTATTCCTCCCCAGAAGCAGGCTCTCCTAAGGCTAATGGAGGTTAAATATATTTTACAAGGACACACGCCCAATAAGAGGCAGCATGGTTATTTGAATCCAGGGTGGTCAGACCCCAACCTTGGGTTCCACCATGAACCTTTGCAGATAGGTGTGGGTAGTAACATTTGCCCTGTTCTAGAGCAGGTTTTCTCAACCTCAGCACTATTGACATTTTGGGCTGGAGAGTTCTTTGCTGTGGGGGCTGTCCTAGGCATTGGGGGATGTTCAGCAGCCTCCTTGGCCACTAATCATAAGATTCCAGTAGCACCCCCAGGTGTGACTACCAAAAATGTCTCCAGACATTTCCATGTCCCTGGAGCTAAGGAGCATAATTGCTCCTGTATGGGAATCACTGCTTTAGATATAAATTGCTCATAGGTATTTGAATTCATGGGTCTGGACCCCTGAAGAAATTTCTGTAATAAAGATATGGTTTGAGGGCTTCTGGAGCCTGGCATATAATAGACATTCCATACATATTTGTTAAATAAATGCATATGGCATACAGAATTGAGAGTCTCCAGTCTTTTTTCATCCTTACATGAGTTTCTCAAACTGAAGTATAGTCGTTTTTATAAACTGTATCAAAATCAGCAGTTTCAACCAAAATTTAGAGCTTAGCTTTTGTTCCCCTTTATTAAACGCATGTTTTAAATGGTAAAACATGTAGAAATTGGTTATATGAGCAGCAAGTAAAGCCAGACCCAAAAGGAGTTTCAACGTCAAGACAGATGAACAAAAAGCATGAAGGTCCACCCTAGCCTACATTTCTATGCTGGACACCATGTTCAGTACTTTAATGACATTAATGTATTTGAGCTTCGTAACAGCTCTTTAAGGTATTATCCCCATTTATGGATCAGGACCTCAAGGTATAGAAAGGTTAAGAAACTTGTCCAGGACCACATGGCTAGTAGGGGGCAGAGGCAGTACCCTAGCCCAGACTGTATGGTGTCAAAGCACATTGGTATTAACCACAATGGTATCCTACCACACAGCAACATATATCTGTAGAGCCTCAGCCAGGGCCAAACACTCTGGGAGTTTTTGTTTAACTAATTGAACTGAATGTAGTGACTGAGTGTAAGAATTCTGGTGAGATTGCAGCATGACTGTTAAATACATCAGAAATTTTTTAAGAATCAGACAGAGAAATAAGCACACATTACATTATATATTACCTTAAGCATCATTTTTGTATTATAGAATGTTTAGGATGATATAATTGAGATAGGGATGAAAGACCACCCATTTATATGTAACTGGTGTGTGTACATTCCTGCTTCCTTTTTTTTTTTTCCCCCTGTCAGCAGCAGAGAAGCAAGAGAACTTGATGTTGGTTATATCCTTCAAGATACAGAGAGACAAGATCCCACAAAAGAATAAAGCAAAATAACGATGCTGACAAACAGAATACTGTAATGGGAGGCATGAAATCTGGGTCCCTGGGCTATATCAACAACATTCTTACTTTATAACACTGAGTAAGTCATTCTACCCTTCCTTACTTCCATTAGAAACAGGAATAATAAATAAAATAAAATAAAACAAGAATGATGGCCATTCAGAAGAAGCATAATGAAGAGACTCTTTCTCTGTTTTATACTAAAACAAATTACAAGGCAAGAACAATTAAAACCAATATAACAATATATAATTTAATGAAATAAAATAGAAAGCCCACTGAGAGAGTGACCAAAGCATTTATAAATGTTTATTATGATAAAAGTGGCATTTTCAAATCACTGGGCAAAGAAAAATAATTTTTATTATTATTTTTAACACATATTCAAAAGAAAATGGAGTTGTATTTTCATCCTCACAGCATATTACATAGGACATGTCAAATGATAAAAGTATTAAAATTGTATATTAAGATTCCAATATTTATTTATTTATTTTTGGATTAAAATTTTAATTTCTAGCATATACAAAGGTAGAAAAGATAGCTTAATGAACACCCATATGCCCACCAGCAAGTTGCAACATCTAGTAACATTCTGCCATTTTTAAAACTCTCTCCAACCCTTTTGTGTGTGTGTGTGTTTGTGTGTGTGTGTGTGTGTGTTTTCTAGAGTATTTTAAAGCAGAGCCCAAACATTGTCTTTTTACTCATAATATTTTCGCATGCATCAGAGAAACGTTAAAAAATCAAATTATGGGTTAAAGCAAGCTTGTCCAATCTGTGACCCGCAGGCCTCATGTGGCCCAGGATGGCTTTGAATGCTGCCCAACACAAATTCGTAAACTTTCCAATATTTAATAGCAAACAACCCTCTATTGAGCCTATACCTACAAAACATTTGAGAAGCTCACATGTGCAGTTTGAATTGGTTCATTTGAATTGTGAGGTTTGCCTGATCAGTGTAGATGTCCTTTATAGTGTAGAGGAGTGCAATTAAACTCATATCACATTATCATATTTTGTAGATCAGTCCTAAAGAAGGGACCTGCTTGAATTCATTGCATTGTTTCTATCACAGTTTGAAATATCTCAAAGACCATAGATTCCATTCAAGAGATTTTTGTATGACTAAACCTACTGGTGGCAAAGGTAGTTGGCTGTTCAAGGAACTAATGTTTTCTTCTCAACTTCCACTTTAAAGATAGAGAATTGTTTTTATCAATATCTAGTGCCTCATAGCTCATTCGTTCATTCCTTCATTCATGTAATAAACAAACCTTTAGTAGAGGCTAAGTGCTCAGTTTTTCACATTGTAGGATGGTTGTGAAGTTTTATGATGACTATTAATCAATTGTGTCCTTTGATGCTGCAACCATATTGTGTTAAAGGGTGCACAGAATGTCTATTAAAAAGAAGAAATGTCTTCCTTAGCTACTTTTTGTTCCAACAATGCTACTTCACAGAATAATCCTGTCTAGGGAGGTCCTACTGAATATAAAGTGACACACCATTCAGCAACTGATTGCTTCTGTTACTAGTTTAAGATAAAAACACAATTTTATTATTTTCTTTGCTTTTCACAAGACTTATTTGATGCAGTCATTTTTAAAAGAGAGTATGGTGTCTGGATGTAAACCGACTCTTTGCATTGCCAATAATATATGTAACGGCCATCCAAGATCTGCGACTTCCCTTGACCTCTGGAAAACAAAACATTTCTCATCCCCTTATACATTTTCTTCTTCGAGATGGAGTTTTGCTCTTGTTGCCCAGGTTGGAGTGCAGTGGCACCATCTTGTCTCACTGCAACCTCCACCTCCTGGGTTCAAGCCGTTCTCCTGCCTCAGCCTCCTGAGTAGCTGGGATTACAGGCACCCACCACCACACCCAGCTAATTTTTGATCATTCCCTTATACACTTTCAAAGTTTGTGTGTCAGATTTCTTAGGTTCTGATTATGAAACACACACTTTCCTATCAGCCTCCCAACACCTTGGGAGATTATTTCCCTTAATCAACTTGATGAGAAAAGGTTCTGGATTGCTTAAATATCTCATTTACTTGGGCGATTACTGTGAATTTTAGCTCATATTTACATCTTCTCATTTACGATATTTTGTAATTCCTAGACTAATATGCGTTCATGAAATTCGACTTTGTATCTTGCCCCAATAATTCACCCCTACAGAAGTTCCATTTATCTCATTTTATTTTATTTTGAAAGTCTCACTCTGTTGCCTAGGCTGGAGTGCAGTGGCATGATCTCGGCTCACTGGAACCTCCACCTCCTGGGTTCAAGTGATTCTCGTGCCTCAGCCACCTGAGTGGTTGAGATTACAGTCATGCGCTACCACACCTGGCTAATTTTTGTATTTGTAGTAGAAAGGGGTTTTGCTATGTTGCCAAGCTGGTCTCAAACTCCTGGCCTCAAGTGATCCACCTCAGCCCCCCAAAGTGCTGGGATTACAGGCGTGAGCCACTACACCCGGCCCGAGAAGCTCCATTTAATTGATATTTCCTTTATGGGTATATGCTCAACTTTTTGTGTAACAAATGCTTCCTCATCAGATCTTCTCCTTAAGGTTGTATGTTTTATTACATAAGTAGTATTTGTTTACCAAAGAAAAATTAGAGAAATAAGATAAAAAGATAATAAAACACTCTAGTTCCTCCACTAGCTATAAACCTATTAGATATTTTATATGTCATTCCAGTTTTTCTCTTTTCATGCATTTTCAAAACGAAGATCATATTTTAGTACATATAGATCTCTTCGATTACTTTAAACTAATGCAGAATATCCCATACTACGGAACTACTGTAAGCTATTTAATCTCCTATTTGTGGATATATTGAATATTTCTAGTTTCAAAAATACAAACATTGGTACAATTAACATATTTATACAATATTTGTGCCCACTTTTATGTATTTTTTTCTGTAGGATAAATATCTATTAATTTCTCATTCAAAACTATGAACATTTTAATGGATATTGGTAAATGACCATTAGAAGAGGTTACACCAAATTATTCTCCTTTACCTCCAGCAGTTGATGAGATTGCCTGACTCTCTACAACAGCGGTTTTCAAATTTGACTGCTCATTAGTATTACCTAGGGAACGTTTTAAAAATTATCAAGGCCCAAGTTCCTCTCCAGACCAATTAAATAAGCATCTTTGGGAGCGGATCCTGGGCATGACTAGGTTCTAAAAGCTCTCCAGGTGATTCTAATGCAACCAGGGTTAAGAATCACTGTTCTACACCTTCACCAATGATGAAAAATGTTCTATTCAGACTTAGAAATTCAAATTCTAGAAATGTTTCCTAGGGGAACCTTTGCACAAATGGACATGTGTACAGTGGAGGCCTATGCTTTTGGCAGACAGAAAATACTGCCAAGGAAGTTGAGAACTCTGGCATCAAAATAAAAAAATGATACCTTTGGGACTTGTATTCAAAACTACTATTTACTCTTGCCTGACTGCCATGTGTGTGACACACTTCTTCAAAAATAGAATTTACAAAAGTTTACAAACTTTATTTGAAGGTATTAGCTAGAGCTTTTAATAAATTATGTGAAATCTGAGCACGGGAATCTTTTGAGTAACATGAATAGATTTCCATCAACTAAAAAAATCAGTAGATAGTAATACTGTCAGTGTTAGGAATATGCAGAAGGGCAACTCAACCATTAGATGCAGATTCTTTTTAAAGATGGATGGATGAATGGATATTTATAGAAGTGGTCACAGCAATTTTTAACAGGGGGAACTTTTTTCCAAACACACTCTTACACATAATCCCAAAGCTAAGTTGTTTTGATTGAGAGTAGTGGGAAGCACATAGATCCAACCCACTCAGCTTCCCCTGAACCTCTGTAGTGCCTTTTGAAGCATTTCCTGGGAATCCTAAGACTCCAAGAAAGGCAGATTGAAAACCATGGACCTGGGGTAGAGCATTCCAATCACATGCTAGAAATAGGTTACAGGTGTGCTGAAGATACTGCTTCCCTCAGTGCTCACAGTAGTTGCAGGTGGGAATGGGGCAGCTGGAGTCCTTGAGGCTGATGCCTTTAAGGGGGAACATATGTGTCTGTTTATCCCATGCAAATACTCTTTTTCTGAGTGTGTTAGGACATGATGAAGATGAAAAAGCACTGATCTTGAGTACAAAAATATTCAATATATAGCCACGGCTATAAAGCGATGATCCTGGTGTCCTTGTATAACTCACAAACTGGTTCTGAATGTGGTTATAGTGATGGATATGGTAATTATCCTGATTTGATCATTATACAATGCACCCATGCATTGAAACATCATACTGTACCCATAAATATACACAATTATAATGTGTCAATCATAAATATAAAATTAATACAAACTGGTTCTAAAGGCAATTTCAATGTTCTGAACAATTGCAGCCCAAGTGTATGGCTTTCCAGAAGGCCATTATAAAAGTATTCATGTAGGTCGGGTGCAGTGGCTCACGTCTGTAATCCCAGCACTTTGGGAGGCCGAGGTGGGTGGATCACCTAAGGTCAGGAGTTCGAGACCAGCCTGATCAACATGGCAAAACCCCATATCTACTAAAAATACAAAAATTAGCCGGGTGCGGTGGTGAGCATCTGTAATCCCAAGTACTCGGGAGGCCAAGGCAGGAGAATCACCTGAACCCAGGAGGTGGAGGTTGCAGTGAGCCGGGATCATGCCATTGCATTCCAGCCTGGGCCACAGAGTAAGATTCCACCTCAAAAAAAAAAAAAAAAAAAAGTATTCGATGTTTGTTAAGGAGTGCAATTTAACTCATATCACATTATCATATTTTGTAGAATCAAGATGGTTCTGATAAAAGATTAATTCTTTGTATCCTTAAACTACAATAGCACAGCTACACATAAAAGCTACATAATAAAGCATGGGCCTAGTGGAGCACACTTTCTCCAGTGCAATTTCCCATTAAAATGACATTTTGTTATCAACAAGGAGAGGGAATAGCACTCTTTCCTAATTCAAAGCAGAGCACCTGGAAACACATTATTGCTTTCTGCATTACTCCTCTTTCCTGTTCATTGCTAACATACTAGGCATTTTGTTTGTTCCTAACATTTTAGAGCTTTCCACAAAGGACCTAACTGGGCCTTAGGGAGTAGCCAGTCTCTCCCTCCTACATGGAATATTAACATCTTCTGGAGAAGAAAAATATTTCTACCCAAGTCTTTTATATTTTGCTTTATTTTGGATATCACAACCTGAGAACAGCCTAGTTTTGTTTGCTAAATGAGGTGTTCAACATACACAACAAATAGCTGTTCCAGTTTGCAAGTTTCTGCAGTTCTCTTCTCCTTCAGGGAAACCCTAGCAACGACCATTGAGAGGCACATGGCACCTTTAGGAGAGGTGGCCAGAGCTCCTTTCAGAAGAGCTGCTGACACAAGATAGCACACTGTCGAGCTGAAAGTAGGTGTCCAGAGATAAGCTAAAATGTTAAAGCAAAATGTGCATGTTGCTCTTGAAGACTTTTATCAACTCACAATTAATTATGATACTTCTCTGAAGCTTATTTTATAAAATGACCAACTCTGAAGAAATAGAAGTACATTTATGTTATCTTCATAAAACTGTAACTGGAAAGCATTTGTGCTTGTCTCATTAATAAGCCCCATTTTGTTTTGAGCTGTAGTTGTGTGTACATATCACTTGCAAGTCTAGTCACTATGGCTGTTGCCTGAGTGTTGGTCCATAACAGAGTTCAGGGCCTGAACTCTGTAACAGAATGTCAGCACAGCTAAACTCTTCATTCTTGTTTTAAATCTAGTTCCCAAGGCATAAAGTGATACAACTTTTCTAGTTGTCAGTTGGTGATAATTGCAAGGGCCTCCAGATCACGTGGGAAGGACAGCAATGAGGAGGCATAAAGAAAACAGGCAAAGTGACACAGATGTATATATACTCCTCTCCTCCACCCACTAAGTAATGGGGTCCATCTTCACATACCTACAATTAACCCAATGGAATATAAAGGTGCGATTCAATTGTCACATCCATAATATGTAGTATTATGTAACCTTTAAAATGTTGTTATAAAAATAACAATGAGATGATTTTGTCTATGAGAGTAGCAAAACTTAAAAACAGTGATACCAAGTGTTGGCAAGTATATGAAGAAACAGACATTCATGATCCATGAGATGAGGCTGGTGAGATTCATTTTGAAGGTTAGGCAATATACATAAATATTTGTAAATATCCGTGACAAGAAGAAAAGCAGTCTGACATCTAAGAGCTGGCCCAGCACTCACAGCTAGGCCTTGATGTTCTCTCATTGAATTGAAACAATTTCACAGAACATTAACATCAGACCAGGCTACTCCATCAATGTCATGTATCAAGACAAAAGCAAGACTACTCTGTAATCATGTATTAACACAGAAAATCATTGTCCCAATTATAAAAATGATGAAATACCCCCCCCCCCATTCTGGCTAATATTAGTGACTGCTGCTTCTTTACCCATCACAACTTTGGTCTTCCTCACCTATAGAATAAGATTTAAATACCAAATCATAGAATTATTCATGCTTACCAAATCCTGTAAGTGTTCATCATCAGGGAACGGATTAAATAACATGTAATACAACCACATAACAGAATATATGCAGCTGCTAAAAAAGCATGTTGCAGGAAAACTACACAATGCTGCTTAGAGAAATAAAGGAGACTTAAATAAGTGGAGAGAGATTTTATTCATGGGTCAGAAGATTCAATATTGTTAGATGTCATTCCAAAGATATGAAAGCCTATGTCCATAAAAACACTTGTACACAAATGCTCATAGCTGCTTTACTTATAATGGCCAAACTCTGAACAGCCCAAATGTCCATCAATAAGTGAATGGATAAATAAACTGTGGTAAAGCCATATGGTGGAATACTACTTGGCAATAAAAAGCAATGAAATAGTGAGACACATGATATGGATGAATCTCAAATAATTACACTAAGTGAAATAAGCCAGATCCCCTCCCGACCAAAGAGTACATGCTATATGAGTCCATTTATACACAATTACAGGAAATGAAAACAATTCTATTTTGTCAGAAAATGACCCATGGTTGCCTGGGTTAGGGGCACAGGGAGAGAGAGGAGGGAGGGATTACAAAAGGGCATTAAGAAGCTTTGGGGGAGGCTGGGCATGGTGGCTCACGCCTGTAATCCTGGCACTCAGGGAGACCAAGATGGGTAGATCACTTGAGACCAGGAGTTCAAGACCAGCCTGGCCAACATGGTGAAACCCTGTCTCTATTAAAAATACAAAAAATTAAAAAAAAAATTAGTCGGATGTGGTGGCATGCACCTGTAGTCCCAGCTGCTCAGGAGGCTAAGGCACGAGAATCACTTGAACCTGGGAAGCAGAGGTTGCAGTGGGCCGAGATTGCGCCACTGTACTCCAGCCTGGGTGACAGAGCAAGACTCTGTCTCAAAAAAAAAAGTAGCTTTGGTGGGTGATGAATGTGTTTACAATTTTGATTGTGGTTATGGTTTTGTGTGTATATACATTCCAAAACTGATCACACTGTATACTTTCAACATACAGCTTAATGTATGGCAATTATATTTCTATAAAGTTATTAGATAAAAAGCATGTGACAGATCTATATAATACTAAATTGAAAAGATAAGTGTTAAGAGGAAAAGGCAAGTCTCAATACTGTGTTCCCATTTTTGCAAAAGAATGTGTACATTGTATGTTATGAGAATATGCAATAAAGGATTACAACACTATATACCAACTGTTAACATGGGAAAAATATTAAGTGATTCAAAAATATGTTGTAGAGGCATATTTATTGACATGCAAAGATGTTTACAGTATACAAGTGGGGGGAAGCAAGTTACAAACATTTACAGTATGATCTTGTTTTAGTTTCTTAACTGGCAGAAAATCTCAAAGCATATAACTCCATATTTTCACACATAGAAACTTTCATATCAGCTTAGACCAGGGATTATAATTCCCACCCTGAGTCTTAGAGAACTCAGCCATAGCCTAAATGTCCTGGGAATGCTTTCTGGTCCAGACCAACTTCCAAGAATCACTATCTTGTAGGTTGACACAGCAACCTCTTCTAGCTTTCCTGTTTTGTGTTGTTGAAGCTGCAATTCTGGGTCTAAATTTCTCTAATTAAGTCTATTTTGTAGTGTTAGCTGGCACAAATGCAGAAATGCCCAGGCTTGCCTACTAGTAAAAGATAAAGCCCCTTGGCCTTTCATATGACACATAGGAGAATAAATCATAAATGGTAAAAAAAAAAAAAATTAAGGTATGATTTCGCAAGGAGGAAAAAAGCAATTACCTTTTAAATTCAGGGTATAAAATGATTTCAGCTCTTTGGGAAAGAAAAAATACAAATGGATAGAAAAATATACAAAGGACATCTAACAAGTTTCCCCTGCTGATGACTCCAAATCTACATCTTACTCATTGAACAAAGTTTTGGGCTCCTACTATTTTCGACACTGCCAGATAAAATCCATCTATTTACCTCAGAATTTTCTCCTGACCTCCAGCCAGATGTAGCCAAATGTCTAATGGACACATGAATTTGGAGGAAGTTAAGAATTGTAACACCTGGCATGGACATGATCCATTGCAAAATTAAACCATTCAAACCAGTCTCTGAGCTTTGAAGGCCCCCCCCACCTCAAAATGTCCTTCAGGAAGACTGTAAAGCAGTGTGGTGAGATGGGTTCTGGTGTCAGACAAAACAGCTATGCCACCTTCCTGCTGTGGGAATCTAGGAAAAGGTATTTAACCTCTCTAATTCTCATTGGAGGGTACCCAGAATAATGAGTTCTAATAAAAATATAAGTAACTAACTCACAAGATCACTGTGAGAAGAGGAAAAAAACTTGTAAAATATGGTGCCAACACAGTGTTTGACATAGAATAGGTACTCACAAAACGTTTCCTGCCTTCTCTTTTGTGAGATAACTTTGATGTAAACGAAACAGCCTAACAATTTTAAGAGTTATGAATGTAGTAGCAAAATTAAAATTGAACAAATAATACATTTTGTCTGAGATTCTGAGTCATTTCTGTGTTGCGGAACGAGTATCTGATACAGCTGGAACAGGAGAAAAATAGTAGTTTCTCTTACATTAAATAGCCTATAGGAACTCCTGCCTCCTTTATGTAGAGTGCGCACATTTGGCCATGAGCGTGCACGTGCACACACAGAGACACGCACACTCACACACACTCTCTCTCTAGGTACTGTTATCTTTGTGTGTGTGTATGCCTTACTTCTGTAACTAGATTACAAACTCAAGGATATTTTCTTTTTTGCCATTTTAAGCCACAGATGTATCTAAGCAGATACTAATGAACAAGTTAGCTTACTTAAAACGAACTGGTTTGCTATCTTAAGTAAAATGTTAAAAATATGCCAATCTAGACAAGATAAAAATCAAACATTTTCAGCCCAAGGTATAATATTCATTTGATACCCCCAAAATAGTCTAGCTCAAACCTAGAGCCTGTCACAGGTGACTCTGTGTTAAAGATGCAGTGTATAATGTGTACACTGTAATGTACAGCCTGCTAGAGTTTGAAGATGGCTTAAAATGTTCTATCTCTGGCTCATTTTACATTGTTTCAATAATCTCTTTAACTTCCCTGAAAATGGCCATGAGTGTATTATAACTCAAGTGATCAACAACTACAATTGAGCCTTTTCTGATATGCTCCTTTATGTTAATAAATATGGCCACACCACTAACAAGATTGGCTTTTGCCTCTTTCTGGTTAAAGATGAGTTTTAATGCTGCCAATGCCTTCATATTGATCATGTCTCTGGCTGCAGTTGGATTTTCAGACATATTTAAAAGTAGTTTCAAAACAAGATTTCTGGTTTTGCAATTTCCTGAGGACAGCAAATGGAAAAGCTCTGAAAAGTAATTGGCAACAATGTAGTGATGGACAAAATCAGTAGTCAGTTGTCCTAGTATCTTTAATCCAGATTGCTGTCCCGGTGAGTTCAAAGGAAATGACATGGTTTCTTTACACATATGCTTAACATGTAATTCAATTTTGCGTTGTCTTTCATCCCCAGAAGGAGGATTCAGAGTAATTACAGTCTTTTTTCTCATTTCAGGGGAAGGAAAACTGAGCAAGCTTTCAATAAGTGTCACTACACCTACTTCGTTAATAAACTCTTGGGCAAATGGGTGAACATTATGGACACCCATTGCAATCCGTGCTATTTTATGAATAAGAGGATCAGTAGTTGACTTAAGTAAGCTAACAAGTTTTTCAAATTCCTCAGAATCCATATAGCATTCCATTTTGCAAGGACAAGCAAATGGCTTAATCCCATCTACCTCCCTGATCCTGATTTGACGTCTAATCTCATCTATGGTCTGGATGCAGGGGTCAGAATCAAAACGACACTCAGGGATAGGCTGTGAGCATGAGCGAGTGTTCCTAGAAGGGCGGCAAGCTGTTGCCACAGGCAAAGAACAGGCATTTTCTTCAGCGGAGGCCAGAACAATATATGAAGGAGGGCTTGTCTCAGATGGTGCCTGGGATCTAAATCCTAACACGGCTGGAGTTACAGCAGGGGCATTGGGCCAGATAGTTACCTCAGACCAGTCCTTGGGCCTATTTTTTTCATTAATTTCATACACAGGCTGAGGCTTAACTATCCTGCTCACAGGTTTAGGATTAGGGTCAAAACTAGTATCATCTCCTTCCCAAAACCAGTTCCCAATAACATTCTCTTCCTCCTCCTCCTCAGCCCCTGACCTAGGTTTGCAATCGGCCCCAGCCGCAGGCTCCAACTCCTCAGCACAGACCTGGGCACCAATTTCAGGTTTATCATTCTTAGTGCTGAAACTATTACCAGCCTCTTCTCCATTCCAGAACCAGGAATTGATAGTGGCCTCTTCCCCAGCCCAGAACCAGGCATCAGTACCAGCCTCATTTTTACATGTGGAGCTGGTGGACTCATTCCCAGCCTTGGGAGTGAAATCTACCATGGCTTTGCCCAGAGTCTTAGGCTCTGACAGAGCTCCTTCCTTCGTCTCAGCAACAACCTTGTTCTTAGACACTGCCTTCATCTCTGCTACTGCATCTGTCTTAGACCCTGTCTTGGCTTTTGCTTTGGCCCTGGTCTTGGCTACAGGCCTAACAACACCAGTAGCCTCCCTCTCTGCTCCAGCTTTAGCTTGTATAGCAGCCTTTTTTTCAGTTTTGGCCTGGGCTCTTGTCTTATTCTTAGTCCCAGCCATGGTTGAAGCCCAGTTATATGGCCCTGTCCAGTCTTGGCCTTGGTTCTCAATGTGTCCTAGGTCGAAGTCTTAACACTCTTTCACTGGGTTGGGGAAAAACTTGGTAGCAAGAATTAGAGTCAACTGTCAGTTCTGCAGTCACAAAGTTCTCTTTCCAAACATACAGCCTCTGTCAATGATACAGAGGGCAGAGGCACGCTCGGGCTGGGGGAGAATGATTGTTCCCAAGTGCAGACCTGCTGAAGGTGATGGTCTTCCAACAATCCAAAGCCACCACAGCCACCAGTGGAGATGGACCTGAGGTTGAAGAAAGAAACTGGCTTTGAGTCTTGTCTAACTGTGCTTCTCTATGCAAACAGCCACACAGAAGGACATAGGAGAGTAGAAATGAATTGTGTAGAAGTGGATTAATAAAAAACTCTGCTACTTAATTTTATACCTTGCACACTGCCACTAATGCTCAACAATGTCCTGCCCAAGCACTGTCATTCTTTTACTCTGCATCAAACAGGAACAAAGATGGCAGGTAAGGTTGCTGAGAGTGAGAAAGGCTAAAGCAGTGCCCAGTCTCTTTGGACCCATGCTAGTAGGTCCACCACTAAAATATATACCACTAGACCTCATAGGTGTATTCAGGCAGCACTCACACCAACCTGCACTGATCTAGTGCAATTTTTCCTCCTTCCCTGTTTGCAGTGTTGATATGCCCTATAGTTAACTCATGGGCAGGCCTATGGACAAAAATACAGATGGGATTGGAGTTCTGAGTATTTGGTTGACAGACCTACACTCTAATCTCTAAACCCAATTTCTGCCTTTCCAAATCTAGGGCTTTGGTTATATAACACTTCTGGCCTCCTAGTACTCCTTGTGGCTTATCTTCCCATTTCCTGCCCCAATATCTACCAATTACCTCATAGGCATAATCCTGGCTCACCCCACCCCATCACTTGTACACAAATGTGAGGTCAGAGGTGACTAGAAAGATGGAAGACAGTGGCACCAAGATATGATCTGGTCTAACCCACTTGGCAACAGCCTTTCCATAACCCCAATCAACGGGGGTGCTCACACATAAACCTACCTTGAATCCAAATGAATAGTTTTTGTTCTTTCTTAATTAACTTCCAAGTGAACAGCTACATACAGATCTCTACAGGAACCTAGAAAGAAACAGACCTAAGGATAGAAAGGAAGGCAGAGGAAAGAAAACAGAAGAGACTAAGATGATCTAATGCCTATAACAAGGGTTACAACATATGCTTTTGAATATTCAAGGCTATGTTAAATGTCTCCCACCTGTCTGCTCTTCCTCAATGATTCCCTAATCACCCCAAGACCTGCAGCCTGATTACACCTCCTGCCAACTTTGAAGTCAGTCATTTTCCCAATAGAAGTTACAGCTCCTTTCCTGAACCAAAAAAAATGAGGTGCAGAAATAGGTAGTAGAACATAGGCAATTGTACTTACAAGGCAGGCAGGGAACATAATGGAGACTGTTATTTTAATACCATCTGTGCATGCCCTTCCCCTTCCCCATGCATACCTAGATCCTACTTTATTCACCACCTATGTCAGCCTGCTTATACAGCAGGGGTTCTCAGGAGATGCTATCCTTCCCACCAAAGAAGAGTCACGCCCTACAAAAAGAAGGCGGAGCAACTAGCAAAAAATAACCCCAAGAGACTATGTTAACAATGGTAGAAAAATAGCAGGTTAATGGACAGATTCCCAGAATTCGGATTCTAACACCTCCTTTTTGAGAATCAGAAACTAAGTAAATAAAGTCTCCCAACTCTCATAGCTCCTCAGATATCCACCATCAGAAATGCCATGAATTCTTCTGTGGGACTATTTCTGTACCAAAATGAGAGTGTCTGTGAGGAGTGGCTGGAGATGGAGTTTTGGTTTCCAGAACCATAAACTGAAGAAGCAGATTGACTTCAAATGTTCTAAATTGACCCTTCAAAAAGATTACCCCTCTACTCGGAACCCACATTCTCACACATCATTACATTACTTAAAGTGGATCAGCATGTTGAGAAAACAGATCCTGAACAAGAAAGGTGGAAAAATACTACCCTGTTATTTACACGGACCACTGTTGTGAAATTCGACTAAGTCCACACCCTATTTGCTTGCACAAAACTGGATGTGGGGATCTAAATATGTAAGGCAATAAAACAGTGCGGTATTATAAAAGGCGGTTAAACATTTCATTTTAGTGTCTTCATAATTCACCCACTCAAAGTTCCACTTTTGGAGAACCCAACAGACCTATCACGCAGACAGGAGACTTTGACAACCACCTGGAGCCTGTGGGAAGGGACAGCACCCAAGACACGGGGTCCCACAGGCCCCTTTCCGGAATCAGGGCCCCGAGTAGCGAACGCGGCCCACCTCTCGTGGGCTGGGCACAGAGCTGGGACGCCGGCTCCCACCGGCCTTCCCGGGAGCCCCCCACAATGGCTCCCGCTCCGCCATTTCTCCCGCAGGAGCTCCCCCACAGCCCTTTCCGGGCACAGACACCGTCGAGGGCGGGGCGCCGGCGCCTGCAAAGCTGGCTTGGAGGCGGTCAGCGCGGTTCTCCTCTAGACGATCTGACGGTGCCTCTCAAGCCAACCCCTCAGCCCTTGGCCTGGCCCGGCCTGCACCGGTCACCGCCTCCCCATCGCCAGGGGTCTCGAGCACTGCGCACCTCTCTTCGGCGACCGGCTCCGACCGGATCGTCTCCTCCTTGCCAGGATGTCAGGGTCGGCGGGGCAGGCTGCCAGCCGGTCCACCCTGGCGGACCACCCCAAGCTCACGCACCCCCACTTGCCTTCAGAGGCCCAGGGCCCAGGTCGTCGACCTCCCCCTCCTCTCCTCAGCTCTCCTCCGGCGGCTCCTCACTTGGATTCTCACCGCTTTCCCCGCTATCAGAATGGCAAAGACGCGTCCCGCCCCCCACGCCTCTGCACCAAACTGGGTAGGGGCTGCGCAGGATGCTGCAAGAACCGCTCTCTCCGCGAGGGTGTCGGGAAGGGGGGCGGAGGGATACGGCGCGAAAGTGCTCGACGCCCCCTCTCAGGCCCACCTTAGTTCCGACCCAGAGGTGGGCGGGGCCATGACGAACCCCAGCCTGGGCCTGCGGGTTGGCACCAGGCTGCCTCAGGAGGACCCCCGCGGACCCTAACGTGGCGACCACCACCACCACATTTCTGGCGTTGCTATAATATAGGGACGGGCGGGCGGCTGGGGACCCAGGCAGGGGACAGGATCAGGAGGTTGGGAAGAGCCGCGCTGGAGGGAGCAGCGGATGGATACCAAACCGCCCCTTGGTGTGTCTGCACCCCCGCCCCAACTCCCCGACCAGGGACTGCTGGGTGTCTGCCCCCTCCCTCTCCCCAGCCCTCTCACTCTCCTTCCTGGAAGCTAATGGGAGAGGGGGTGTCAGCACTACAGTCTGGGAGGGGTGAGGCGATTTCAGGCCAAACAAGCCTGGGCCTCTAGGGTGGTCCTCTTGTGCGTTTCTTTCCCAGCTTCATGGAGCCACGCAGGGGAGGAAGGTACACCTGCTCTTAAGTGAATTCTGGGGCAGGGGGCTCCCATCAAGGCCTCACCACTGCCCCTCTTCTAACAGAAGGTAGACCTAGACCTCTAACCCTAGGAAACCAACCACTGGTCTGTACCAGACTCATTTCTTTCTGCCACGCCGCTTTTTCTCATTTCAAATGGTGGCTCAGGTTGGCATTGCGCCGTCCCCACAGTTGCCCCCAAAAGAGGGCCTTTCCCTGTCAGGACTCGTAACAGTCCTCTCTCTTTGATGGCACCAGGTAGGGACGGTCTTGGCGCCTCTCCACTGTTCTGGGAGGAGAGGGGACCACTATTCGCGCACTTCCTCGAGGCAGATCCCAGATCCCAGCTGCGCTCCTCAACTCCTCCTTTTCTCCCAGCCTTGCACCCTGCCTAATGCATGCATGTGCTTTTTTCTTCTGAATATATATATATATATATATTTTTACTCTCCCTTCCAAGCGATGGGGAGTTTGACTTGTTAGACTGGAAGTTTCCTGAATGAAAGTACCCTTTTGGTATTGTTCCCCACTGTATTCTCAGCACATTGTAGACGGTATAGTCAGTCAAGGGTTGAAGGAGGTGAGGGGCTACTGAGTCATGACAATTCCATGGTACCCTCTGTGGTTTGCAGATCAGTGCTAATTCATAGGTGTGTCTTTGCTGCCTGTAACCCCAGGGCTTAGCCCAGAGTATGCCACCCACAGCTGCTTTCTGTATGGTTTTTCAGTGTTGGAAGGAGCAAGAGAGGAAGACAGAGATTGTGAAGCAACTCCTAAAAGTACCAATACCTGCATTTTAAAATATAGAGCACAAAGAGGCAGAAAAATATGATCATTTTCCTGGTCATTTGTATTCCCTTTGTGGATGCCTCAATCAGACACACCAACATATGTGACTTAGGAGATACTAGTCATACTAAGAGAAACAGGAGTTTCAATTGCATGTCACACTACTTTTTGATGAATCACTCTAGGATATGATTCTTAACATTTGTGTGTTCTTATTGGCTTTGTCCTTTAAGCTTAATTGTATTAAAACTTTAACACATTGTCTTAAATACGAAGGACATAGGCCTGCAGATTCTGATGTGAGAGTTTTATTTCTCCAGTATAATGCTTTAAGTAAATATATGCAAGAATATTAAAATGCATAATTTCTTTTAATAGCAATTAATTGTAAATAATGTAAATGAAACCACCTTTGCAAAAATTATAACAATGAGAAAATTATGGCAGTGAAGGAGATCTGATCTGGCTAACACCTGTCTTGCCTTTGGCCTTCAAGCTGCCCTTAATTATTCCTGGGCTTATAAGCTAACTTTGGGAGACATTTACTTTATAGTTTAAATGATAATAGCCATTCCCCAAAACTTAACCAAATGCCTTTGTAAAGCTAATAATGAAACCACCAGGCTAGGAGGATGGAGCAGGCTGAGTCCTGCTAAGGTGTAGACATAAAGGATTGACAGCCGTTATTCTGGAGGTTACAACATATGCAACGTCCCCAATTATTCCTGCAGATAACATCACTATTGTAGAACCTAAGATTGGCCTTTTGAGGTATCTTTTCAGATTTCTTGCATGTCTGGCTCCACCTCGACCCACCAACTGCTCCTGAGGCCCCATCCAGAAGTGACTCAGCACATAGGAGGACCATTTCCCACACCCCTATGATTGCACCCCCAACCAATCAGCACCAAGTACCCATTGCCTAGCCACCCCCATGATTTCCCCCAAACTACCTTTGAAAAACCCTAGCCCCCAAATTCTTCAGGAGATTGAGTTAAGACAGGACTCCATCTCCCATTTGGCGTGGGCAGCACCACATCAATTAACCTCTTTCTTTACTGCAATGCCATGGTCTCCTTGAATTGATTTTGTTTGTGCAGCTGGCTGGAAGAACCCATCGGGCGGTTACATAAATGACCATCAATAGGGAAAGGATTAAACTAAGTATGATAAATTTATTTTATAAAGTACTATTCTACCCTACTATGATATCAAAAAGAAGTAGCTCTATATATACCAAAATGGAAATAACTCAAAATACAAAGTGAAAATGCAAGTTGTACAATAATACATATAGTTTATGGAAAGTGTGCATTATAAGTATATATCTATTGTGAAAGGAAAATAAATCTCAGGATCCTAAAATCGCTAAGCCAAAGAGAAAAGTAAAGCTGGGAACTGCTTAGGGCAAATCTGCCTCCCATTCTATTCCTAAAAAAGATAGTTACTAAGATTAAAAAAAAAAAAAAGCTACATACATCCCTCACCATTTTTCCACAAGGAAATTCCCTGTGGACAAAGGACAGACAGAGCTCAAAGTCACCCCTCTGCTCACTGAGATAAATGCATATGTGATTGCCTCCTTTGGAGAGGCTAATCAGAAACTCAAAAGAATACAACCATTTATCTCTTATCTTCCTTTGACCTGGAAGCCCCTTCCCCTCTTGGAGTTGTCCTGCCTTTCTGGACAGAACCAATGTGCATCTTACATGTATTAATTGATGTCTCATCTCTCCCTAAAATTTACAAAACCAAGCTGTGCCCCGACCACAATGGGCACATGTTGTCAAGACCTCTTGAGGCTGTGTCACAGAAGCATCCTTAACCTTGACAAAATAAACTTCCTCAATTGACTGAGACTTGTCTCAGATATTTGGGGTTCATATTTTGGTAACCACAAAGGGATTCTGCGTGGAGGTGCCCCTGACCTTCACGAATCTCCTATGGGTGCTTGGTACCAGCTTGAGCTATCTTTATGGCTCAAACCAATAGGACAACTTGCAGAGGCCTGGAAGCCCCCCTCCAGAGAATCCCTGATCTCCCAAAATTTGGTCGAGAACTAAAGTTTAGTTTGCTGTACAACTCCTTTATTTTTTTGGAGTTTTACTTGCTTCCAACAAGGAAGGCAGGGTCTGCAAAGTATCTCAAGTACTGACCTTAGATTTTTCAACAGTGATGTTATTCCCAGGAGCAATTTGGGGAGGTTCAGACTCTTGCAGCCGGAGGCTGTGTGGCCCCTAAACCATAATTTTTAATCTTGTAGCTAATTTGTTAGGCCTACAAAGGCAGACTGGTCCCCAGGCAAGAAGGTCCCCCCCGACCCCGCCCCCGACTGGGAAAGGGCTACTATCAATTTTGTTTCAGAGTTAAACTATAAACTAAATTCCTTCCCAAGGTTAGTTTGGCCTACACCCAGGAACGAACAAGGACAGCTTAAAGTTTAGAAGCAAGATGGAGTTGGTAAGGTCTGATCTCTTTCACTGTCATAATTTCATCAGCTATAATTTTTGCAAAGGTGGTTTCATTAGCACACTGAGATGGACAAGAATGATGAGGGCAATAGCAAGCATGCCTTCATTTATTCCTTCTCCAATGCCCTTTCTTTCTATAAATTTCTGACCTATATTATTGTACCTTTTCCCTGAAGAAATTCTTTTTAACATCTCTTGCAGGGCAGGTCTGCTGGTGATGAATATCCTCAGTTCTTGTTTGTCTGAGAAATTATTTCTCCTTCATGTTTAAAGATAATTTTACTAATCCCAGAGGTCTAGGTTGGTAGTATTTCTTTCAATATTTTAAATATTACAGCCCACTCTCTTCTTTACTTGCATGGTTTCTGCACTGTAATTCTTATCCTTGTTCCTCTGTAAGTAAGGGGTTTTGTTTTGTTTTGTTTTTCAGTATTTTATCTTTGTCTTTCTTCAGTTTGCATATGATATGCCTATGTTACAGGGAGTTAGACAGGCATGATTGGGGCAGAAGAGGGCTCTCCCCCCACCCACTAGGACTGTCAGAAGATGATTTAGCAATTATTGCATTGCCTCTCTAAAATTGAAAAATTGGCAGTTGGTGCCAGGGAGAGGCCATTTCCTAATGGCCCACACCTATTGCACTAAAGTGTTAATTGAATGCAGGCAAGAGGGTGAAGCAACTTCCCAGGCATATGCATTAAGAGACAAAATAGCAGAGTATGACCTTCTGGGAGCACTCCACTGGAAAAGGAAAGAAAGCCTCAGATGGGCATGCATATAACTTTCTAAATACACTGTGCATGCTCACTTCCTAAGGATAAGGAGGGCACCTTGCATGCAGGCAGCCCACACTAACGGAAGTATCATGGGAAAAGGGCCAGCCTATAAAGTCCTAGGATCGAGATTAAACAGTGCACTTGTCCTTCAAGTCGCCCACTTGGGTCTCTTTCAAGCATGCTTTCATTTCTATCCTGTTCTAAAGCCTTTTAAAATAAACTTCCACTCTTGCTCTGAAACTTGCCTTGGTCTCTTTTTCTGCCTTATGCCCCTCAGTCAAATTCTTTCTTCTGAGGAGGCAAGAATTGAGGTTGCTGCAGACCCATACAGATTCACCAATGGTAACTCGGACACTTGTTACCCTTAACATATTAGGTACCATGAGACTCGGTTATTTGCCACCGGTAACATATTGGCCATGTGACTCAGATGTTAAGAGATATCTATGCCTTGCCTTCTTTGGTTGGAGGCATCCGACCCCCGTGTGCAGTTTTTTCTTTTCTTTTCTTCTTTTCTTTTTCTTTTCTTTTCTTCTTCTTTCTTTCCTTCCTTTCTTTTTCTTTTCTTCTCTTTCTTTTTCTTGTGATCAATTCTGCTATTAATGCATTCTTTAGTATGCAGCTCCAAAATTTCTGCCTGATTCTTTTTAATTATTTTCAATGTCTTTGTTAAATTTATGATAGAATTTTGAATTCCTTCTCTGTGGTATCCTGAATTTCATTAAGTTTCCTCAAAACAGCTATTTCAACTTCTCTGTCTGAAAGGTCACACATCTCTGTTTTTCCAAGATTGGTCCCTGGTGCCTTATTTAGTTTGTCTGGTGAGGTTATGCTTCCCTGGCTGCTCTTGATGCTTGTTGATGTTGGTTGATTTTTGGACACTGAAAAGTTATGTATTTATTGTACTCTTCACAATCTGGGGAAGGCTTTACAGGTATTTTAAGGGACTTGGGCCCCAAGCTCTATAACACTGTGGTTCTTGCAGACTCGTGGAAGTAACACTTGTTGGTCTTGGTTAAGATTCGGAAGAATTTCCTGGATTACCAGGCAGAGACTCTTGTTCTCTTCCTTTACATTCTCCCAATCAATCAATCAATCGATCTCTCTCTCTCTGTCAGTCTCTCTCTCTCTGCATAAGTGACTCTGCTTTTTGTGGTTGATTTCTCAGCTCACCCTAATGGGTGGCTTGCAGGGGTGGGAAGGACCTTAGGGTCCACACCAAGTAGGTCAGAAGCATTAAATGGCCCTCCTAGATAGGAGGCTTATGAGAGTGGTGAGGCTGAGGCCTAAAAACCATGCAATGTCTGGGATTTCCTCTGCTTTTTCTTTCCAACTAAAATTGGCTCTTTTCCAAAAATGTATACCACCCATTCTTCTGTTTTCTGTGTGTGTGTTCTAAAATGGCTTTTCACGCCCACCAGACCTTCTGCCTTGGGTGAAAGTCTGCTTCTTTGCTTTCACTTTGCATGCCACATGACTTCTAAAACACACACTCCCTATTATTCATGCGCCCATGGCTCTCTGCATTTCTGCAGCAGCAAAGGCACAGGCTCCCTTGTGGATATCCCCCGAGGTTTATATTTGTTTTTACTATCTCGGGTGACATTCCATCTTTCCCCTGTCTGCTGGCATGTGGCCAGAACACTAATTGGAACTCCAGTGCTGCCGGTTTCTTACAACTCATCATGTGCATTTTGTTCCTATTATGCCCCAGCGCTAAGTTTTCTGATGGCTTTTAAAAGCGGCTTGTCTGCCTGCATAGTGCTTCACTCTGGTCCTTTAAGAATCCCACCCTCCAAAGGATATGAACTCATCATTTTTTATGGCTGCATAGTATTCCATGGTGTATATGTGCCACATTTTCTTAATCCAGTCTATCATTGTTGGACATTTGGGTTGGTTCCAAGTCTTTGCTATTGTGAATAATGCCGCAATAAACATACGTGTGCATGTGTCTTTATAGCAGCATGATTTATAGTCATTTGGGTATATACCCAGTAATGGGATGGCTGGGTCAAATGGTATTTCTAGTTCTAGATCCCTGAGGAATCGCCACACTGACTTCCACAATGGTTGAACTAGTTTACAGTCCCACCAACAGTGTAAAAACATGGATGAAATTGGAAACCATCATTCTCAGTAAACTATCGCAAGAACAAAAAACCAAACACCGCATATTCTCACTCATAGGTGGGAATTGAACAATGAGATCACATGGACACAGGAAGGGGAATACCATACTCTGGGGACTGTGGTGGGGAGGGGGGAGGGGGGAGGGATAGCATTGGGAGATATACCTAATGCTAGATGACGAGTTAGTGGGTGCAGCGCACCAGCATGGCACATGTATACATATGTAACTAACCTGCACAATGTGCACATGTACCCTAAAACTTAAAGTATAATAAAAAATAAAAAATAAAAAAATAAAAATAATAATCTCATAAAAAAAAAAAAAAAGAATCCCACCCTCTTGCTTTTTAAGCCACCACCACTTTGGGAGGAGGAGAAATTCTTACCCCAGGCCCCAAGTCCTCAGAGGTTACTGCTTTATGTTCAGAGGGCAAATAAATATTACCCTCTTGAATACAAGGGCTCCTGTTTTTGTGAGCACATGAAGGCTTTCCATGAGTATTCCTCTTGCTTCTTTCCACTTCCTCCTATAGCCGCCATTTCTCGAATTACTTCCATGCCCTTCTCAATGTGCATCAAGACCTTCAAGGTCATATTCTAAGGGAGGGGGGAGGGAAGTCCAGCCACTGTGGCAGTTAACAGAGAAACAGGCTTCTAAGAAAAAAGATAATTATTTTATTACTAAAATCCTCTGAGTGAGAGTCACTATAAGGCCATGGAGACAAGGATATAGGCTGGTTAAAGGCCACTGATAAAAGTGTGAAAGGAAAATATCTTGTGCCCTCAAAATCCTAGCTAAAGGGAACATTCAAGCTGGGCAAATCTGCCTCCCATTCTATTCAAAGTCATCCCTCTGCTCACTCTGATAGAAGCTTATTCTGATTGCCTCCTTTGGAAAAGCTTATGAGAAGCTCAAAAGAATGCAACCATTTGTCTCTCACCTACCTGTGACCTGGAAGCCCCCTCCCTGCTTCCAGTTGCCCCCACCATTCTGGACAGAACCAATGTACTTCTTACATATATTAATTGATATCTCATCTCTCCCTAAAATGTATAAAACCAAGCTGTGCCCCAACCACCTTGGGTACATGTCCTTAGGACTTCCTGAGGCTGTGTCACTGGCGTGTGTTCTCAACCTTGGCAAAATAAACTTTCTAAATTAACTGAGGCCTATCTCAAATTTTCAGGGTTCACATAAGAGACCCATAGGACAGAGATGAAGGGTGGCCCAGGCTAACAGATTACCATTGGAACAGAAATGAAACACTAGGGGGTTACACAGTAAGAACCAATTAATTCCAGAACCCCAGGAATGGACAGGGGCCCACGGTTCACTCCAGTATCTCCTCTATTCTCCAGTGGGTAATTGTGATGAGATGGGACCATGGATACAGAGTAAAGACTGGTTAAGTCTGGAACCCAAGAAGGGTGGTCCTAGCCTAACGGATTACCATTGGAAAAAAGATGAAAGGCTAGGCAGGTACACAGTAAGGACCAGTTAATTCTGGAACCCCAGGGATGGACAGGGGCTCACTGTTCACTCCAGTATCTCTTCTGTTCTCTGTTCTCAAGTGGGTAATTGTAATGAGATGGGACCATGGGTACATGGTAAAGAATGGTTAAGTCTAGAACCCAGGATGATGGGGGATGCCCCATTTGGGATAATAGGAAGAAAGGGAGGACACCTTTTTCCCTTTTCCTCTTTTTCCTCCTCTGTTCTCTCTTCGCAAATGGCAGATGGGAAATTGTGTCTCCATACCACAGGACTTGCCCCTTGGATGCATTCCCCCAAACTGGGAAAATTTTAATTTCCTCAAACCTTAAACTGCTTGGCTTAAAAAGAAACTGGGAAGCAATTACAAGAGTCAGACTTGGAACCCCTGTGCAGGAGGTCCTCAGATTAGCCTCTTAAGTCTTTTATAACCCAGAGTAGAATAAAGAGAACAGGGCTAAGCCTGTTAGGTGGGGCAAATGGCATCCCCTCCCTCAAAACAAAAGATTCACACCCCTTTATATTACTTAAGGGACCAATTGCTATTCACCCACCGGTCCCTGGTAATGTCTAAAATAGCCCACACTTATTCAGACAAGCCCTAGCAAAAATCTAACTGAGAAATCTCCTGAGAGGGGATAACTTCTACAGTATGTAGACAACTTCTTTATCTACTCCCCCTTCTCAGGACACACATGGCAACATGCAGTACAAACCTTAACTTTCTAACAGAAAATGACTTTTGTCTAGTTCAAAGTTTCCATGAAATGGAAAAAAGATGATTTTTCCTTGGTGTTGTGGCTTGGTCCCCAGGGTATGGCAAGCAGGGTCGCTAGGGCTGCTCAGGGAAAGGGAACCCAGAAGCCAGCAGCCAGGCATGCTGGTAGAAGGGTAGGAATTCTTACCAGACTTCTGGCTTCTCTCTTTCTATGCAGACCAGTAGTAGGAATGGTAGAAATCAATGTATTCTCTGCCCCTCCATCAATGACTTCTGACTTCCCTTCTTGAATTTTCCTTTGTCGAAGCTACCTTTGTAGACTCTAAATCTTGTAAAAACTGCTTACCACCTCTTTGAAAATACGTCGTACACTCATGGATAAGTCATAACCTTAGTTAAAGCTTATTGGTTTCACCTGTGAGGTTACTTTTGGTAAAGTTCAAAAACCACAAGTATTGGCTATTTGGCTAAGCTAAAGTCAAGTAATAAGAGATTTAAAAGGATTTTCTTAGGAACACTATGGTTAAAAGTCAGCTTAGTTAAAAGCAGATATCCAAGCTATACATATATGTAAAAGGCCTTTGTTTTTTTCTCTTCTTGAATCTTATTTTTCTGAAGAAAAAAAGGTTTTTTGTTCTCAGTCAACTGAATTGCTTTTCTTATTTTGTCTTCTTGCCACTCTTGATGCACACATGAAAGGACCTAAGATAATTTCTAACAGCTTGGGACTCCTTGGGAAAAAAAGAGGAGGTGCCACAGACCCCGTTTTGGGAAAAACCTCTGGTTTCCTCATGGAACCCCAGGAATTGAAAGTGGATAGATCCCTCTTAAAATCTAAGGCTCTGTTCTGTTTGCATTGCGTTACCTGTTTTTCACTTTTGGGAGTTTCAGAAATTACTTCACATTATGAAAGAACTTTGGTAATAACCAGGTAGGAAATATATGGATGGCTAATGGCAGTTATGGAGGAATACTTGCACGTTTGGATCAGAGAAGCATGCTCTTGGCCACCTGGAAGGTACGGCAACATCCCCAGCCCCCACTGAGAGATAAGATTCCCATGGGGAATGGGCTGATTGGCATTGGATCACTTTGCAATGAAATGTATGGTAAAATCATTGTACTGTCTTGCTCCGTAGCATTTCTCTTTTGGGGATTCAGGATCCACTATAACGATGGTCCCTTAATTTTGGGGATCCATTTTTGCCTTCCAGCTGTATCTGCTTATTAGGCTCTGGAAACTGTATGCTTTCTCCACGCTGTTCTTCCAAAGACTCCACCCTGAAGCCAATAATCCAATTAAGAAACAAAAAGTGGCAAATGAAAAATCTTACAACTACTGAATCTTCTATGTATTCATATGTGTTGTGTGTGATGATGTTTATATAAAAGAGCTCTAATTAATTGGTGTTAAAAAATAAATGCTTAAATATTGTCAGAAAATTTAAACTGTAATGCCTTTTAGTTCATGTGACCTAAATAATCTTTGGGAAATAAAGACAGTTTTAGGATTATTGGTAAAATAAAAATATCTTCAAAAATTTAGACATTTGGTCTAAATTATGCAAGTCAGATATTAGGTTTGCTAAATGCTTTAAGGTCATAAACTGCTTCTTTGGCTTTTGAAAATTGTTCGACTTGCCTGCTTTACCACTAGATAAGGCCTAACGACATGTGGAGTTAGCCATATCCCTAGCTATGCTGGAAAGAGACCTTATCTGCACTTCTGTCTGGTGTCCTAGGCTCCAAATCTAGTACATAATTAAAATAGCTTACTAACCAGGTTTTTCAGCAAAAGTTGCTAAGAGTCAACAGTGTAACATGTATTTGAAACTACTAAAGAAACAGTTTTACATGCAAGGTGTGCAAGGAAAGTAAAATGTGCATTTGGTAAAAGATTACAAGAAGGAATGGGAATGTGGATTTCTTGCCTAGTTTAGACGGTTAAAGGATTATTTTAAGTTAGATAGGAAACATCTGAGGGCTTGAACAAGTTGTGGAAAGTTTGTGAAAAATATATTGCAAAAGAGATTCAGCCAGGCGCGGTGGCTCGCGCCTGTAATCCCAGCACTTTGGGAGGCTGAGGCAGGCGGATCACGAGGTCAGGAGATCGAGACCATCCTGGCTAACACGGTGAAACCCTGTCTCTACTAAAAATACAAAAAAAAAATTAGCCAGGTGTGGTGGCGGGTGCCTGTAGTCCCAGCTACTGGGGAGGCTGAGGCAGAGAATTGCTTGAACCCGGGAGGCGGAGCTTGCAGTGAGCTGAGATGGTGCCACTGCACTCCAGCCTGGGCAAGAGAGCAAGACGTCGTCTCAAAAAAAAAAAAAAAAAAAAAAAAAAAAGAGATTCTGTGTGTAAACATATTGGCTAAAGTTAAAGGGGTATTATACAGTTTTTCCATAAGTTGAACATTGGAATAAAAGCACAACAGAGTTTTCTTGGAGCACTGATCTGCTCTTTAACAAAAGAAGTTGTAAAGTGTTATAAAAGGTTTATGAGAATCTTACCTTATGGTCAGACATTAAAATTAGATAGATTTGTCTATAACATTTTATTAAGAATTCGGTTTGACACTAATGCAAAGGTGAAATTTAGCTTTCTCTCTTGAACAAGATTTTCGTGTAATATTAAAAAATAATGAAAGCTTTTTGTTTGCCTTTCAAATAAACTATAGGTTGGCTAAGTGAATGACTTATGGTGACCTGGGATTTTATTTTATAATATCAAATGTTTAAAATCTTTGATATTTGACAAACTTTCCAAAATTAAATTATAAATCATGTCTATTTCTGACCTAATTAATGTTTTAGATATTAGGTCCTCTAAAGTCCAAAAATGACATAGTTGGCTTATTTGGTATAAGGAAGCATTGTCAAATATGAAATTGTATTTGGCTTTCTTTGGGCTGTATTTGCATAAATATGTTATTAATATGTGTTCCAAAATTATGAGACTCTGATATAACTTAGTGGGTATTATTAATAATTAGAACTGTTATGTAAAATTCTTGTGTGCCACAGAGGTAAGAAATTTCCTTGTCAATGTGTCTTTAACTGTGGCTGCCCTAGGACTTTTCATCATCCACAGACAATTGTCTTGTTATTTTTTTATTATTATTATTTTTTTTTTGAGACAGAGTCTCGCTCTGTTGCCCAGGCTGGAGTGCAGTAGCCCAATCTCGGCTCAATGCAACCTCTGCCTCTCAGGTTCTACTGATTCTGCTTCCTCAGCCTCCTGAGTAGCTGGGACTACAGGTGTCTGCCACCATGCCTGGCTAATTTTTGTGTTTTTAGTAGAGACGGGGTTTCGCCATATTGGCCAGGCTGGTCTCAAACTCCTGAACTTTTGATCCGCCTGCCTTGGCCTCCCAAAGTGCTGGGATTTCAGGCATGAGCCACCGCGCCTGGCCTGTCTTGTTTTGATCCTCTTTAAATGGTGTTTTATAATCAGCTATAGAACTGACAGGTGTTCCTGAATGCAAGTTTCTGGTAACTTTGGAGATTGTGACTGTCAGGCCTCTGAGCCCAAGCTAAGCCATCATATCCCCTGTGACCTGCACGTATACATCCAGATGGCCTGAAGTAACTGAAGAATCACAAAAGAAGTGAAAATGGCCTGTTCCTGCCTTAACTGATGACATTCCACCACAAAAGAAGTGAAAATGGCCGGTCCCTGCCTTAACTGATGACATTATCTTATGAAATTCCTTCTCCTGGCTCATCCTGGCTCAAAAGCTCCCCCACTGAGCACCTTGTAACCCCCGCCCCTGCCAGTCAGAGAACAACCCCCTTTGACTGTAATTTTCCTTTACCTACCCAAATCCTATAAAACGGCTCCACCCCTATCTCCCTTCGCTGACTCTCTTTTCGGACTCAGCCCGCCTGCACCTAGGTGAAATAAACAGCCTTGTTGCTCACACAAAGCCTGTTTGGTGGTCTCTTCACACGGATGCGAGTGAAAGTGACATTAAAATAAAGGAAAAAATACCTTTCAGGACTTTCATGGAGAGCTGAAATGTTCATGAATATCAAGCAGAACAGGGGTTAACTGAATGGACAAAACTAATAAAAGACTGAAGTCATCTTTTTTTTTAACATTTTGCTTAAAATGTTGCTGATCCTTTGTTTTTCAGATTCAAGAAAACTTTTCTTTTGAGTTATTTACAGCTTTTAACAATTGAGGAAAGTATACTCCTGTGAAGAAAATTTGGAGTGTATTCCTTTCTCGCTACCTGATTTTTCCAGAATTTGGAAACAATTTGTGAGCTTTTTTTTTTTTTTTTTTGAGATGGAGTTTCGCTCTTTGTTGCCCAGGCTGGAGTGCAGTGGTGTGATCTCGGCTCACTGCAACCTCTGCCTCCCAAGTTCAAGCAATTCTCCTGTCTCAGCTTCCCGAGTAGCTGGGATTACAGGCGCCCGCCACCATGCCCGGCTAATTTTTTTTTGTATTTTTAGTAGAGACGGGGTTTCACCATGTTGGTCAGGCTGGTCTCGAACTCCTGACTTTAGGTGATGCTCCTGCCTTGGACTCCCAAAGTGCCGGGATTACAGGCGTGAGCCACTGCACCCAGCCAATTTGTGAGTATTCTTAACTTATGGCAATATAGTTATTTGCATAAGTGCAATAAGAATGCTTTCTTTTGCAACAGGGCAATGGGAGAAACTGGTTGTTTTACCAAGTCTTTGACTGGAATGACATGTCTTCATTTAAGGAATCAAGCTTGACTTATAGAGCCAATAAAAGCCCTTTGGGAAAACTGGCCTCATACCTTGTCTACACAGTCCCTGTACAGGGTTCCTGACCTGTGGTATGTAAAGAATGTCATTTTCTGACAGGCCTAGGAACCCCAAGTTATTTTGGAACCTCAAAAAAAGAGAAATTTACTCAACTCATAGGTATTTGAAGGTACAAACCCATGGGTGAGCTCAGTTTTAAAAAGTCTTATCTGAGATTACTTATGGAACAGAGTTCCATCAAAGCAAATTTTAAAAGCCTATGTGAAAAAAAATTATTCTTGCTGGGCTTTATGCAAATAATCAGGCTAAGTATAATAAGACTAAAGTTTACTTTCCAAACAAATCAGTCCTATCATAATTTTTAAAAAAATCACGAGGACTGGAGAGAGAAAAATATTTTTCAAAAATTATTATATACCTACTATTAGAATCTAGTCTCATCAGTTGTTTTTAAGTTTTTGTCTGCATTTTGGACTAACCCTGCTTATTCCTGTAAACCAACCAGTGATCTCTTGATGCAGCTCAGAAGAAACAAAAAGGATGGGTCATCAAGCTCCAGATGATCTTCAGTGAGGGATATCATCCTCTCAATATTCAAGAGACACCCTTCTACAGGGGACCCCTAGACTGATCATCAGTGGGACAGGAAGGTGGCAAAATCCTGCCCCTGACTCCCTTGGATCTGGCTAGATACTGCTTTCACCAATCCACGGAATGACGTTCCTGCCCTGTCAGCTAGCAAGAGGCCAAGACCCACTGAACCACCATTGTCCCTTTGTCAGTGGAAAGCAGTTACAGAAGACTGACTTTTGTCCATTTTTCCCCAAAGATTTGGGGTCTTGGGCTCTTGAGGGGGGAATGTTACAGGTAGACAGGCATGAGCAGGGCAAGAGAGGGCTCTCCCCCCACCCACTAGGAATGTCAGGTGATGGTTCCGCAATTATCCCATTGCCTCTTTAAAAGTGATAGTTGGCAGCTGGCATGAAGGACAGGCCATTTCCTGATAGTCCACACCTATTTCACTAAAGTGTTAATTGAATGCGGATACCAGGGAGAAGCAATTTCCCAGGCATATGCATTAAGAGACAGGATGACAGAGTATGACCTTCTGGGGGCACTCCACTGGAAAAGGGAAGAAAGCCTCAGATGGGCATGCATGCAACTTTCTAAACACACTGTGCGTGCTCACTTCCCAAGGGTAAGGAGGGCACCTTGCATGCGGGCAGCCCACACCAACGGAGGAATCACGGGAAAGGAACCAGCCTATAAAATCCTAGGATCAAAGTTAAACAGTGTGCTTGTCCTTCAAGTTGCCCGCTTGGGTCTCTTCCAAGCGTACTCCCCTTTCTCTCCTGTTCTGAAGCCTTTTTTTTTTCTTTTTTTTTTTTGAGTTGGAGTCTCGCTCTGTTGCCCAGGCTGGAGTGGCGTGATCTCGGCTCACTGCAACCTCCGCTTCCCGGGTTCAAGTGATTCTCCTGCCTCAGCCTCCTGAGTAGCTAGGATTGCAGGCATGTGCCACCACACCCAGCTGGGTTTTTTAATTTTTTTATTTTAATAGAGACAGGGTTTCACCATGTTGGTCAGGCTGGTCTCAAACCCCTGACCTTGTGATCTGCCTGCCTTGGCCTCCCAAAGTGCTGGGATTACAGGCGTGAGCCACTGGGCCCGGCCCCTGAAGCCTTTTTAAATAAACTTCCACTCCTGCTCTGAAATTTGCCTCGGTCTCTTTTTCTGCTTTATACCCCTTGGTCGAATTCTTTCTTCTGAGCAGGCAAGAATTGAGTTTGCTGCAGACCTGTATGGATTCACTGTCGGTAACTTGGATACCTTCCAGTGGTAACACTTAGGTGTAGACTTTTTTGGTATTTATCCTGCTTAGTATTTTCTAAAATTCCTGGAACTGTGGTTGGATGTTTGTCATTGATTTTGGAAAATTCTCAGCTGTTATTATTTGAAATATTTCTTCTGCTCCAAATTCACTGTTTTCTTTCTAGTATTCCAACTATGCATATGTTATACCTTTCAAAATCATCCCACAGTGCTGCAATGTTCAGTTCTTTTTTTCATTTCAATTTGGAAGTTTCTATTGTGAAAAGAAAATAAAAACCCAGGACCCTGATTCACTATGCCAAAAGGAAAATATTAAGCTGAAAGCTGAGTCATGCAATAAAATACCTTTCTTTTTTTTTTTTTTTGTTCCTAAGCAGATAGCTACAGATAAAAGGTTAAATATCTCCACAGGTAGATATTACACATTTTCCTTATCTTATGTAAAGTGCTGATTTACTGTGAGCCAGAGGAATACAGAATTGACTATTCCTGTTTTTGCTCCTTTTCCCTTGCATCATGTGGATTACTGTACCCTCCCTCTTCCCGTCTAGCCTGCTGTTTCCATTTAAATATTGAAGCCCTCAAAATTATCTTTGGATAAAGGCACAGACCACAGACTGTTTCTGTGATTCCATGCTCTTTTCTTCTGGGAATGTCTTCACCTTGGCAAAATAAACTTCTAAATCAATTGAGACATGTCTTACATACTTTTTAGTTTACACTATTGACCTATCTTCAAGCTCAGGAGTCCCCAGCCCCTAGGCCACGGACCTGGACCCGTCCATGGCCTGTTAGGAACTGGGTCACACAGCAGGAGGTGAGTGGCAGGCTAGCCAGTAAATCTTCATCTGTATATACAGCCACTCCCCATCACTTTCATTGCCGCCTGAGCTCCGCCTTCTGGAAGATCAGCAGTGGCATTAGATTCTCATAAGAGCACAAACCGTATTGTGAACTGCACATGTGAAGGATCTAGGTTGCATGCTCCTTATGAGAATCTAATGCCTGATGATCTGTCACTGCCTCCCATCACCCCAAGATGGGACCATCTAGCTTTACAAAAACAATCTCCGGGCTCCCAGTGATTCTACATTATGGTGAGTTGTATAATTATTTCATTATCTATTACAATGTAATAATAATAGAAATAAAGTACATAATACATGTAATGCACTTCAATTGTCCTGAAACCATGCCATTCGCCCCCCAGTCTATGGAAAAATTGTCTTCCACGAAATCTGCCCCTGGTGCCAAAAAGATTGGGGACTGCTACTCAAGCTTGCTGAGTCTTTCCTCAACTGTGTCCAGTCTACTGATAATCCCATCAAAGGCATTCTTCATTTGCTGGAGTGCAGTGGCACGATTTCGGCTCACTGCAACCTCCACCTCCCGGGTTCAAGCGATTCTCCTGCCTCAGCCTCCTGAGTAGCTGGGATTACAGGCACCCGCCACCACGCCCAGCTAATTTTTGTACTTTTAGTAGAGATGGGGTTTCTCCATGTTGGCCAGGCTGATCTTGAACTCCTGACCTCAGGTGATCTACCCACCTCAGCCTCCCAAAGTGTTGGGATTACAGGCGTGAGCCACTGTGCCTGGGCTCTGTTACAGTATTTTTTATTTCTAGCATTTCCCTAAATATTCTTCTCAGGGAGAGTTTACATTTTGCAGCTCTTTTAACTGTTATTCACTGTTATCCACTATTATTATAATAAAGCCTTGTTAGCATGGTGGTGAAGTGCAGAGGAGAGGAAGTGTTCTATAATATTATGATTAAATTTCAGTCTTTTGTGGGCCTGTGTCCCTGGGCTTTGATTTTCATAAGAGTTTTATTTTAGCGCCTTTCTCTCCCTTACATGAGACTAGAAACCTAAAGGGGGCTGAAATAGGAGAAACGCCTTTCCCTCAGCTGAGATAAGGCTCTGATAAAGTCTTTTCCACCGCAGAATAGGCTTTTTTTTAAAAAAATGAAGAAGGCTCTGGGTGTATTTCACAAAAGTACAGTTCCCTTCCCACTGCAGGGGCCATGAGGAGATATTTTTGGGTTCTTCACTGCAAGAATATGGTGGGTTTCTTGGAAGTAATGCCCACAAAAGTGTGAGGACCTCCCTGACTGCAGATCCTCAGGGGTTTCTCACTCTCATATTATTCCACACTCAGTCTCCAGCAATTCATCAAAATTACATTTAAGTGCTCTTACCTATTTATGTCTCTAGCAGTTTCTGTTCTATGAAAGAAGAAATAGGCTGTGACTCTCTGGATTTGCCTTCAGAATTTGGGGTAGTCAACTGTCCTATGCCTCAGTTCTTTGAAGAATCTAAGAAATGTTGTTGATTCTGTTTGTTCAGATTTTTTTTCTGGTTGTAAGTACAGGAGCAATGACTTACAAGTTCTTACATGTTGGAACTGAAACTGGAAGTCTGGCTATGGGTTTTAACACGGAAGCTAAAGAGCAGTGCAAAATAAAAAATAAAAAATTTAAAATGGGCTGGGTGTGGTGGCTCACACCTTTAATCTCAGCACTTTGGGAGTCCAAGGTGGGAGGATCACTTAAGTCCGGGAGCTCAAGAGCAGCCTAGGCAACATAGCAAGACCCCCTCTCTATTTAAAAAAAAAAAAAAAAAAAAAAAAAAAGCAGTGCACATTGCTTTTGTCTGCTTCTTTTCTGCTGAACATCACATCTGGGAATTAGGTTGCCCTGGAAAACCCAGCTGCTCCATAAATATTAGCTCTTTTCACTCCCAGGTACAGGAAATTTATGGGGCTCCCTGAACCTGACATCTCAGCCCAAAAATTTGTAATGTGCAATGCAAATTAGACTTTTGACCTCCTGAATCAAAATTCCTGGTAATGGCCATGCACAATGGCTCATGCCTGTGATTCCAGCACTTTGGGAGGCCAAGGTGGGAGGGTCACTTGAGTGCAGGAATTCAAGACTGGCCTGGGCAATGCAGTTATACCTTGTTTCTACAAAAAATCTTTAAAAATTAAAAAATATATATATTATTGGTAATGAAGTCTGAGGAACTGTAACTTAATGCTAGGAGAGAAAAGTTGTCTATGTCACTACCACCACCACCACCATCAAGAGGCAGTGCATGATACTATTAGAATCTACAGTTTACATTAACTGCCTAATGATTGTTAAGTGCTTGCTTAGACTAGAGTAACTAGTTTCTGAGCCCTGGGAGTACATTCTAAAGGGAGTTTGTACAGAAGAGTTGGGAGTACCCAGATTTCAGAGCCAGACAGTCCAAAGTCTGAATACAGACTTTGTCACTATTTGTGTAACTTTAGCAAAGGTACTTAACGTCTTTATAACCCAGTTTCTTCATCCTTAAAAGGGAGCTGGCATTAACTACTTTACAGGATTATTGTGTATACTGAGAAAACTATTTGATATCCTGCACAACATACGTATATCAGATCTTTCTAGTTCTTTTAAAATTTCTGATCTATTCCTATTATGGAGTGGGCTGGAGAAAGCAGGAAAGAATAGATGAGAACTACATGGTTTTTAAAGGTCATAATTGCTAAGTCAGTGTCACTGTGCTCTTTGTGCTGTAGCCTCAGTGCTTTGTATATTCTGTGTTGCTTACCATAACCCTTTACTAAAAGGATGCCATTTTTGCATAGTTGCCACTGCAGGTTACTGACTTTCTCCTCCTTTTAGTCACATGTCACAGAGAGGCTAATTCCATTTCCAAGAGTGAGTCTCTTTGGTCTACGGATAATCTATCCCCTTGGTACTCTCGTTTAGGAAGAGGCATTGATCAAATTCCACTCAATGTGACATTAGGGGAAGGTTACAGATGGACTTCTGAGGAAAGTGTCCTCATTCATAAGACAAAGTCATCAGAAAAGATTGTCTTTTCTTCTTCCTCAGGAAGTTGCTTACCTCCTGGAATTGTTGTAGCCATCAAGCTATCAGCCTTAGGACGGAAGTTGATATTGTGAATGGCAGAAGAAAGAGACGGAAAAAAGCTGAGTCCTTCGCTGAATTAAACAACCATCAAGGCTGCCCTACGTCAGTACTTACAATCTTTGGATAATTAATTTCCTTATTAAGTTAGTTTTAGTTGAATTCCTTGTTATATGAAAATGGAACAATCCTAGATGTGCTCAGGCACAAAACAGCTCTTCAGTGAGTAAGAATTCCTGACTTGTGTCCATCAGTGAGCACCTACATCTGCAGTAGCAGAACTCATGTTTCCCAGGAAAGAAAAGCCAGAAATTCTCAACACTTGTCCTAATGATTGCTAGAGGTCTGACAACTGTTTGGCTTCTGCTCCAGATTAAAAAGTAAAGCTTTAGGCAGAAGCCAAACTCTGACTTATCTAGGAGGTCCAGAGGTACATTAAATACTTAAGATAATAGATAAACCTAGTTTCAATTCAGAGGATCATTGTGTGAAGGTGCACCCTTGTGAAATATCCAGATTATAAAGATATCAAAGGTTACCTGCTTTCAATTCAGGGGACTGTGCTGATATTGAGAAAGACACATTTACAGTGTTGACAGTTAGAACAATATGATTAATTTTCCCAGGTGCACTAAACAACACAGGTATAGAAAGTCGTAGATACTTGAGATTTATCCAGAGTTGGGGTTTCTCCAGGACAGTGGAGCCAGGCACTAGAGGATGAGGTAGAAGAGTAGTAAAAATAAGTACTGTGATGGGCATTGGGTTGGGAAGGAAGGAAAGGGTGGAATAGGCTGATAAACAGGGAAAAAAGGATAAGGGACAGGAGGTCTAACAATATTCAGGTTTAATTTCTTTATGATAAATACTTTGCTACAAGCTTTGAGGAACAGAAGATCTGATTGTAAAAACAGTTACAATGATCATGGATGCTTTTATTGATAACTAGCACTGGAGGAATATAGACATAGCATAGAAGTAATGCACATCAGCTCCAGATTCAAACCACAAAGGTGGGAATGTCACCTCCTCTGCTAACCGACTCAGTGAGGTTGGCTAAGCTACTTAACCAATGTGTGCCTCAGCTTCCTCATATGTAGAATGGAAACAATAGCAGCACCTACCTCATAAGTTTGTTTTGAGGATTAGCTAAGTGAATACATTTAGAGCCCTTAGTAGAGTACCCTGGCACATAGAAATCACCCAATAAATCCAATAAATCTTAATATTAACACAAATTACTATTTTAAGTAGTAAACATTCAGGCTTTGCAGTCAGACAGACTGGGGTTTGAATCACACTTCCAGAGCCCAAGCTTCTTTCTCTATGCTTCCTGTCCCTCAACACTATTTCTATGTTATTCATTAAAAAATAAAAATAACAAAAAAAATAAAAAGACTCTGATACATGGTATAAAGAAACAAGTGGGCCGGGCGCAGTGGCTCACGCCTGTAATCCCAGCACTTTGGGTGGCCGAGGCGGGTGGATCACCTGAGGTCAGGAGTTCAAGAGCAGCCTGGCCAACACGGCAAAACCCTGTCTCCACTAAAAATACAAAAATTAGCCGTGCATAAATTAATGGTGCAAAAATCAGTGGTGTGTGCCTGTAATCCCAGCTACTAGGGGGGCTGAGGCAGGAGGATCACTTGAACTTGGGAGACAGAAGTTGCAGTGAGCTGAGATCGTGCCACTGCACTCCAGCCTGGGTGACGAAGTGAGACTCCGTCTCAAAAAAAAAAAAAAAAAAAAAAAAAAAAGAAACAAGTGGCCAAGTGGCAAATAAAATATTGTGTAAGTACAAAGAATGGAGGAATTACTTCCTACCAAGGGGCAAGGGATAAGGGCGAGGAGGTATCAGACTTCAAAAAGGCCCTGGCATTTGAACTGAGCCCAAATGATGTTTCCCATAGACAGAAAAAGGGTAAGAACATTGAAGATTGAAGGGACAGCATGTGGGAAAGGCATAAAAGTAGTAAAGCACACAATACAGTTGGGAAAACAACAGATTTTCCAGTGGGGCTTGACTGCAGGCAAAGTGGGGCAAGGCCTGGAATAGTGTGAGGCACTTGAGAACAAGAGCTTCTTTCTTCATTTCATTCTAGTCCTGGCCTTGACTTGGAAGAATGTTATGAGAAATGGAGATAGAAAGGCAGACTTGTATTAAAGGGTGCAAGGTCGTGAAAGCCTTGATAGAAAATCTGGTGGTGTTTTATAGATGAGATCCCATTGAAGGTTGCTCTTTTGAAATTGGGGGCAGAGTTGAGAATTAGTGGCTGCTAAAAGTCCAGACTAGACAGATGAAAAATTCACTCTGATACTATCCCCACGCAACAACATTTTAGGCCAAGTGACATCTGAAGTAGCCTCTATTATATAAAGTAGCCCATAATATTTATCAAAAAAGGGAGAAGGAACAAGAGGCCTGAGTGAATGATGAAGTTCTTATTTCAACTACACCCCAGAAAAATAATTGAGGAAGGATTCTACCCGCTACAAGTCAGAACAAAGGCAATCATCATTTTGCTTGGATACACACACACACACACACACACACACACACACACACACACCAGTCACCCTGCTCTTCGGCTGAGATTAAAAAATTCTACAGGCATAAACTGTTTAAGTATCTGCTTTGGAGTACATTTGGGACTTAGAAGTATTTAATCAGGCCACAATTTGAAGTTTTCCAAATATAAATGCAATACCCACAACAGGAATTCTAGGCTAAGGGAGCTGTGATAAGAAAAAAAATGATGACAGGATAGATGGATAGATAGATTAGATAGATAGACACATAGATAGATATAGATAAATAGATACATAGATAATTTTAAAAATTATCTAAATTACAGGTACATGCCACAAAAACAGACTGCTTTTTTCACCCATAATACACTGTTGGGTCTGAATCCTTCATTTTAACTTGTTGATGTAGAATACACAGCAAAGGTAAGCTTTATGTATATTAATCTAGGTGTGGCTGCTAAAACTAGGGAAAATTACACTATTGTTCTGATATCAAATATTTGAAACCAACTACTTGGAGTTAGCATTGGACTCCACAGGTTTAAGGGCACAATCACCAACAATACTGCCCCCACTTTAGATCAGATACCAGCCCCAATTCTCAGGAAGCCACCCATGCTTCTGACTGACCACTTATAAATTCAGGAGTTCCTATGACATTATGAGGTTTCATAATTAACTGAAACAACTCGTAGAACTCATGAAAAGTGCTATTCTTATTATTACAGTTTCATTTAAGGATATACACAGGACAAGGTCTGAAAGCATTCTGGACACAAAGCTTCCATACCCTCTCCTTATGGAGTCAGGGTACACCACCCTCCCTAGAGAACAATATGTTCACCAACCAAGAAGCTCCACTTATCCCTGAAGTTCAAAGTTTTCACTGGGGTTTTATTACATAGGCAAGATTGATTAAACCATTGGTTGTGATTGAACTTAATACCTAGCCCCACTACCTTCCCTGAAGGTTGAGCTGGCCCAAAGTTCCAACCCTTTAATCACATGGTTGGTCCTTCTGGTGACCAGTCCCCATCCTGAAGCTATCTAGGGGCCCACCATAAGTCACTTCATTAGCATAACAAAGATACTCCTGTCACACAGGAAATTCCAAGATTTTTTGAAGCTCTGTGTCAGCAACTAGGGATAAAGATCAGCTATATTCTCTATTATACCACACCATACTTGAAGTCTTCTCTGTTGACATACTCGAAAAAACACACAGAGACAAGAGACAAGACAGCTTGAGTAGAAAACCATAAGCTGAATGCTGGCCCCAGTACTTATATTATCAGAATTCTGGAGAGTAAAGAGAAGAAAATAATAGGAGAGGGTAGGAGACGAGGATGCAGTCCTAGGGACTAATCTCTACCTATGATTTTGCCCCACATACCTTGTATCTATCCTAGCTTTTAAGTCTAAATAGGAGGGCTTAAAGTAGTAGAACAACATAGTTTCAACTCTATAAACTTGGTATAAACATAAGGATAGGAGTGGGATTAGAAAAAGTCATTTCTTCCTAGCAACACTTTCTTACACTGACTTTATATGTATTGTGATATATGAAGAAATCAGCATTTGATCTTTTTTATTTTGATTGAAATTTGAAATGAGTTATTTTTAAAATTTTTTTAAATTTTTAATTCACATGGATATGCAATATTTGTACATATTTATGGGGTATAAATTATATTTTGATATAAGCATAGAATGTGTAATGTAATTGAGATATACATCACCTTAAATATTTATCATTTTGTTGCACTGAGGACATTCCAAATCTATTCTTCTAATTATATTGAAATATATAATAACTATTGTTAACTATAGGCACCCTATTGTGCTACTGAACACTAGATCATATTCCTTCTAACTGTATTGTTGTACCCATTAACCAACTCCTTTTTATACCCCATCCCCAATACCCTTTCCAGCCTTTGGTAACCATAATTCTTTGTCCCATATTCCTGGCATAGAGCTCCTAGAACCCTTGCTATTTCCTGATAGGGATAACGGAAGCATCTTTTGTTACATGTGGCTTTAGTCTCAAGTTCTTGACACTAAGACCCTTGGAATCTCTGGAGTGATAGGTGTCTTTTTTTATGTTCCGAGATGACTGGTGGGTGCACTAGATAGCTTCAAGATATGGATGGTCACCAGAAAGACCAAGGCATGATTAGAGGGTTGGAACTTTCAGCCTCACCCCTTGACCTCCAAGGAGAAGAGAGGGGCTGAAGATTGAGCTAATCACCAATGGTCAATGATTTCATCAATCACGCCTATGTAATGAAACCTCTATAAAAATCCCAAATGTCTGAGAGGTTCCAGGTTGGTGAACTCATTCATATTCTGGGAAGGTGGTGTACCCCAAATCCACATGGATGGCAGCTTCTGCATTTGGGACCCTTCTGGACCTTGCCATATGTACCTCTTCATCTGGCTTTTGATTTATATCCTTTATAATGAACCAGTAATAGGAAGTAGTGTTTCCCTGAGTTCTGTGGGCCCTTATAGCAAATTATTGAACCTGAGGAGGGGGTTGTGGGAACTTCCAACTAGTAGCTAAGTCAGACAGAAGTGTGGGTGACATGGAGATCCATTACTTGTGACTGTTGTCTGAAGTGGGGGAGGGCAGTCTTATGGGAATGAGCCCTTAACCAGAGAAGTCTGCACTAACTCTGGGTAGTGTCAGAATTGAATTAAATTGTAGGATACCTAGCGGGTGTCCTCAAAGAATAAGAGAATTGCTTGGTGTGAAAAATCCACACATTCTGTGCCAGAAGTATTGTGGGTAGAGGAACCATTTTCTTTCACTTGGTACCCAGTGGATGCATGGGGCAGGGGGAAAGGAGGATACTCGATGTGAAAGAGGACAAGGACTTACCATGGGGCTGCTACCTAGGATGGGACCAAAGAAACACATCCTAAGGAATGAGCAGAGATCACAACACAAGAGAGCAAAGGGTATGCAGAGGGAAACTTAGGAGACTATCCATGAAGCAGTTTCTGTAGGTGGTCCCCAGAAAGACCCTCCTCTGAGGCCCAAGACAGCAGGGAGAGAGAGCTCACACGGAGTAGCAACCCACTTTGTGTCCCTCAATGGGAATGAGATCCTGCTGCATGGGGCTGAGATCCAGGAATCCCCTTGGGGGTCGAGAAGCTTGGAGTATCCTAATGAGAAATCCTAGGTGAAGGGCCCACAGCATCTAGGTTTCCTCCCCTCGAGTCTATGTCTCCTCCTCCTTTTCCTAGAACTGCCGGGATTCAGGTTCATTCCTCTCTTGCATCCCCAGCCAGCTGGAGCCTTGGAGCAAAAGGCAGATGTATGTGTTCTCTTCTGCCCTCCTCCACCCTCCGCCAGTTTTGAGCTGGTATCAGCCATCCCCACTGCCTGAATACTGCCAGTAAGAAGACAGACAGTAGAATGAGTGCGGACGCATAGCTCACGGTTCCCATCCCCACCCCTGCCTTTCCTGATCCAGCACCACAGGTGTTCACGAATTGTCACTTCACCATTTCCCCGCTCTGGGCTCCCCTGAAGCCAACTCCATCCATATGCCCACCTCTCCCACCCACACATACAAACACAGGGCACTGGGCTGGGAGCCTTGGGATGAGGGGTCAAGGGTGTTCAAAAGGCAGGAGGGAGCAGGCGGATCTGAGGCATTACCTGCACCCGCATCTAGTCTCAGTCACCACCTCTCAGGGATGCCATCTGCCGTCCTTGCACCCACCTCCTCCAACAGCAACCGCTGCTCCTCTCCACGTACGCGTCGGGCAGGTAGACTCTCTGCTTCTTGAGCTCCTGGACAAAAGACAGACGGGCTAAGACGCTCCCGGTTGGCTGACGGATTGTTTCCTTTACCAACAAATGCTGTAGTTCCAGTCGCCTGAGAAATTAGTTTTCAGGCTGATGCAGCATGGAAAGACACCTACCTACCTTAACATCCCGCCGTTCCTCCCACGTTCTGCTCTGCGGAGCACAGGTGTCGTCCGCCTCTCAGGTCTTTTCTGGATGCAAGAAAACACTCCTCTCGGCAGGCCTAATGCAGAGCCTGGTCACATGACCCACCGTCAGCCCCACGTGACTGCGCAGTCAGCTTGTTCGCCGCAGTCCTGTACCATGGATGACAGTCTTCTGCCTCTGGGGTGCTTGCTAGAAGATCCTGAAGCTCCTTGGCCAGACAGCTGGAAGGAAGGCTGGCCTTTGCTCTGGAGGACCACTCGGCTGGCGAGGAACATTCGATGAGGATTTGGGAAATGAAGTGATTTTTAATATTTTGTATACGACTCAAGCGACATACTAAAACACACACAGATCTGTCTTGAAAAATGCTGGTAAGCAAAACAAACATTCAAACTCCAATTTGCACCACCAGGATAATCCCTGTTAAAACTTATGGCTTGCGAAGGGAGGCAAAACTGCCACTTCCATATTACCTTACCAAACTAGGATCAGGTGGGGAAAAAAAGCATGTTGCACTGTCAGAAAAATTATACAAAACTTAGGTAAAGTCACCTTTAGTTACTGGATGTCATTTCAGGGCAGTGCAGGATGTCTATTGATTTACCTATTTTTCAACTCTGTAGACACTGATGTTAACATGTAGATATTTTATTCAATAAATATGTAAATGATTTATGTCCAGTGCAATAGAAAACCTTAAATGTTACAATTTATTGCCCTGTAAGATATTAACCCGTTTTATATTTAACCTGGCAGTGTTATTCTAACATTTATTAATTTCCTGTGTGTTTATGAAATTCAATGTTTTGTTTATATCCTCATACTGTGTATATTGTATATACACATATACCCTTCAACTGTTTTCTTAATCCTAGCAGTTGTTGATTGTGTTGAAAAATCTTTCACATATTCTTTTTACATTTACATGAGTTGTAATTTTACCTTTGAAAATTTAGAACATTCTCAGACAAATAAATGTTATCATGTCTAAAAATAATAAAACATTGGATATTTCTCGTACGTCTGAATTTCCTCTCCAAACCAACATATATCCCTGTCTTTTCCAATTCTCCTGACTGAAGGTATTGTGTGGTCATTTTTTAAATTATCGTGGCAAAATACACATAACATAAAATTTACCATTTTAACCATTTTTAAGTGTACAACCCAGTACATTATCAATGTTGTACAACCATCACCAGTATCTAGCTCCAGAACTTTGTTGTCACCTCAAAAGGAAATGTTATGTTTTTTACGGTAATAATTATGTGGAAAAGGTGCCATTTTTGTACCATGAACAGACTAATATTAAACTTAACACCCTTGGTAATTTTTTTTTTTTTGAGATGGAGTTCTGCTCTGTCACCCAGGCTGTAGTGCAGTGGTGCGACCTCAGCTGACTGCAACTTCTGCCCCCCAGGCTCAAGCGACTCTCCTGCCTCAGCCTCCCCAGTAGCTGGGATTACAGGCACGCACCACCATGCCTGGCTGTTTTTGTATTTTTACTAGAGACAGCATTTCGCTATGTTGGCCAGGCTGGTCTCGAACTCCTGACCTCAAGTGATCCGCCCACCTCAGCCTCCCAAAGTGCTGGGATTACAAGCGTGAGCCGCCGCGCCTGGCCCACCCTTGATTATTTTATTTTATTTTATTTTTTTTGAGACAAGGTCTCACTCACATCACCCATGCTGGAGTGCAGTGGTGTGACTATGACTGACTGCAGCCTCAACTTCCTAGGCTCAAGTGATTCTCCTACCTCAGCCTCCTGAGTAGCTAGGACAACAAGTGCGTGCCACCATGCTGGGCTAATTTTTTTTATTTTTAGTAGAGACAAGGCATCAATATGTTGCCCAGGCTGGCCTTGAACTCTTGAGCTCAAGCAATCCTTCCGCTTCGGCCTCCCAAAGGGCTGGGATTACAGGTGTGAGCCACTGTGCCTGGCCAATTTTAATTTTTATCTTGAAAACGTTTTATAAAAAGCTAGTCTTTCTGATAGCTCATTCATTTACAACTTTTCTAAATGATATTATCTCTAACCGTTTTTTAACACTTATAGTTTATTCATTTATATAATTCTGTCCTTTCCGGCATGCTCATCTATAACTCAAGGCACAAAATGTAAGCATATTAATTTTTTAATTTGTCTTATTAATATTTGTATCTCCCCGCCTGTCTCTAAGCATTTTTTAACAAGGTATATATTTTATTCCAGACTGTGTTTAGAAATTCATATTGAAATTGCATAGGAATTGTGTACATTTACAGATGTTTTAAAAATGGAATCTAATTTTCCATACATGATGTCACATTCTCTGTTTCACCAAATATAAAATAATTAATGTCCTTTTGTGTCAATAAACCTATCCATACATAATCATTCCAACGGCTGCATGGTATTTCCTTAACACTTTCCTTTGTCTAGGAATATAAAGGAAATCATATTCCCCACTCCATTTAATTGTGCTATCCTACTCTTTCAGCCTTTAGGTGGCATTGAAGTAACACCTGTACTTTGAATTGTTAAATATGCAGATTTGGCTTATTCTGTTCCCCAAATTGGCCTCTTCCCAACTTTCTAACTGCATTTCTCATCAAACTCCTTTTACTTGTTTCAGGCAGACTGGGTTCATCCATGCTACTAGAACAGATTATTCAATTACACACTTTTCTTCAAACCACCACTGCCCACTTCCAAGAGCAACCTAATGATTTGTCTTATCCTACCCTTAGGCAAATCTCAGGGCTAAGATGGTAATTTAAATGGGTCCTATAAGAAGTATTAATTTTAGGTTGCTTGTTGGGAAGGCTCATAATTGGGCAAGCAGGCGGGCAAGTTGTCTTGCTCTCCTATCCTGACCAATTTGTTCTATCCTGACCAATTTAAGTGGGTCCCTCTTCTCGGAAGCATTCCTCAAGTATCAGAGCCCACAATAATCTCTCCCTTCTTAACTCAAGAACAGAATTTTCTAATAAGCACATGTTTGTCATACTAATAATTACCTATGTTTGTAAGTGCACACGATTTATCTGTACATGGTTCTTAAACTGAAGAAGGGTCACTTATGCCAATTTTAACATAGAACTTTATTGAAAACACAGACTCAAATAGAGAACCATATATTTAAACAACGAATAGCAGGGTAGCTTACTTAGGTGACACAGTTCATTGAAAGCTTAATACTGAAAAATACCGCAATCTGGACAGCAAGACAAATATCAACAAATGTGTTTTCAGTTTTGATATTCATTTGGCATCCACAAAATGATCCAGCTCAAAACAAGAGTTTGACAAAGTTAACATCAGCATTAAAAAATATAAGTTACAACAAAAAAAACAGACTGTGAACACCAAAGCACTACTCAGGGCTCTTTGGGAACATAAGGCTGATCAGCGGCAGGTGGTTAATCATATTAACTTTGTTGTCCCACCTCAGGATCATTTTGGTTGTCTATTTGGGCTTGTAGTTGCTTAGCTAACTCCTCAAATTCACGAAATGCAGAAATAAGCGGCTCAAGACTGAAATCATCATCAATTAAGGACATCTTTCCACTTTTTATAATGTTACTGATATTCTGAAACATTTTAATAACAATTTGAATATTATCATTTGTCTCTTCTATGTTAAAGAGACCCACAAATATTGAAAGAGCTTTGGCACTGAATAGTTTTTTTGCCACAGCAGGATTTTCAGACAAATTCAATAGCATTTTCAGAACGTGAAACTTCGTTCTCGCATTGGCTGTGGTTAATAAGGAGAGAAACCCGGACATATAGTTGGCAATCAGTGTGTGATAGTCAATAGTCATAGTGAGGTGTCTAAGCATCCTTATTCCAGTCAGCTGCTCAAGGGAATCCACACTATGTGCAAGGGTTTCCTCACACACTTGACATATGAATGTCTCAATCATGTTTAGATTTGGATAAGGTGGAGCCATGTGAATCATATTTTCCAAAAAACTTGTCCTAACTCTAGAGGATGGATAATTAAGCAAGGTTTCAATAAGTGAGACAACACCTGAATCTCGAATGAAATCTCGGGTAAATTGAGAAGCACTTCTCATACCCATTGCAATTTTAGATATTTCATGAATAAAAGGATCCCGAATTTTGTCCATTAATAAAAGGAGTTCTTCAAACTCTTCAGAACCAATTTTCAGCTCACATTGTATGCAGCTGCAGGACCAACTCTCAGACTCTGCACTCTCCCTGGCCCTAAGATGCTCTCGAATTTCCCGGACTGACCGGTAGGAAGGATCATACTGAAATGTGAACTCAGGACTAGGCTGATCAGGCTGAAGCAAAGATTCCTGCTCTTCTCCTTCTGGGCTAAGTTCCAGGTTCTTGGGCTTTGCCTCAAGCATTTCAGAAGCCTCTTCGGGAATTCTAAAGGGGCTTGTGGATCGGAAGCCAACCCCATGAAAAAGACCAGGTTTGAATTCAACAGTGACCTCGTCCCAGGTTTGGGGCCTGGAGGATGCATTAAGCTCCTCAGCTGCATCTCTGAACCTATCACTGACCTTGTACACAGGACAGGGATTTAGGTCAAAGCAGGCCTCATCTCTGTCCCAGAACCAGGACCCAAATATGGCCTCTTCTTCAGACTCCGGCTTGGCCTCTTCTCTGGCCACAGCCCCCAAACTGGACTTTTCCTCAGCCCAGTACGCGGATCCGCCAATGGCCCCCTCCTCAGTTCCTGGCTCAGATTCACAGATTGCTGAAGCTCCACCCTCCAAACTGGCCTCTTTTTCTGCCCAGAACCAGGACCCAATAATGACTTCCTCCTCAAACCTGGGTTCTTGTTTGACCCTATCACTGTCAACATCTTTCTGGGCCCTGAGTTTCAAGGCGGTATTAGGATCTTCTTTGTCTCTGTGCCTGAATCTACTATTGGCCTCTTCTCCAGGCAAAACCCAGGACTGCTTATAGAACTCATCTTCAGACTCAGATTCAAAACAATCTTCTCTATTTGTCCTGAGCTTGGACCTGATATTTGCCTCCTCCCTGACTCTGGGCCTGAACAAGTTATTGGTATTTTCTCCAGCCCAGAAGGAGAATGGGTTGCCGGCCTCATCCTCAGATCCAGACCAGGAATCAACATAGGCTTCTTGCTTGGATCTGGGCCTGGACCTGGGATTAGTCTGATGTTTAGCCCTGTGCCTGGACCTGGTATTGGACTCTTCCCTGGGCCATGATCTGACACTTGTCTCTTCTCCAGCCCAGAAAGAAGACGCTGTAGAGGTCTCATCTGCTGACCAGAACCCAGACTCATTAGAGGCCTCCTCTCTGGCCCTGGGCCTGGAATAGCACCAAGACCCCATATTAGTCTCCTCCCCTGGTCCAAACCAGGGCTGGATTCCTTTCTGACCCTGGGTGCCAGGAAAGGTTTCAGCATCCACATTGACTAGTTCTCTATCCATAGACAGGCCCTTAGATTTAGTAACTGATCCAGACTCAGCAGTGGCCAGTGGCCAAGCAACGGCATTAGTCTGGGACACTCCTTCTGCCTGTGACACTGCTTCAGTCCCAAATTCACTCTGGGCCCATGCCTGGGCCTCATCCTTGGGCCTTGCTCCAGGGATTGCCTTGGCATCAGTTTTAGAACGAGCGCCACCTACTGCCCTGGCATCGGTTTTGGGCCTGGCCCCTGCGATTCCTGGAGCCTCCGTTTTGGGTCTTGCACCACCCATTACTTGGACCTCAGTTTTGGGCCTTGCCCCAGACATTGCTTGGGCCTCAGTTTTGGGCCTTGCCGCAGGCACAGACTTGGTCTCAGTTTTGGGCCTTGCCCCAGTAGTTGCCTGGGTCCTAACCTTGGGTCTGACCACCAGAGGGACATCATTCTCTCTCTCAGGCCCAGCGATAACCTCTTCCCCAGCCTTCTTTTCAGGCTTGGCCTGGGCACTAGGCTCAATCTCTGCCCCAGTCATGGTACAAGTTACAAAGAAAGTCAGGTAATATACTCCTCCCGTAGTCTAAACCTCAACCACAGATCTGTCACAGGTTTGTTTCTTCACACTCTGATCTTTAGGTGATTGAGGATATAAGCTTGGGAATAAGAGTTAGAGTCAATATCCAGTCCAGTAGTCACTCAGCCTCCTTCCCAAACACAGTCTCAGTCAATAATTCAATAATACAGATAGAGCGAGAACAGGTACAACCAAGCTAAAGGAAGACAGATATTTCCTGGATGGGTGCAGACCCGTTGAGGGTGGTTGTCAGCAGCAACTCCACCACCAGCAAAGCAGCCACTGGAGGTGGATCTAGGGAGAGAGAATGAAATGAGGCTTTGAGTCTCTTCCAATTGTATGAGACGTATGCAGTGCGACTGATGTTGAATGCTAGGTGGGACAGCTGGGCTTTGAGAAAGCCTCTCTGGACCGGCTGCCTCCTACAAAACAGGTCCAACAATGGTGGGAAAGTGTGTCGGCAATGGGAGGGGCCAAGAAGCCCCCAGATTGGACCCTAATCACTCCCGGACCCATGCTGGTCTCCACTACCCCGCCCAAAAGTATACCCGCTCTCATACCAACCTTCACTGATGTGGTGCAGTTTCCCCCTCCTTCTCTTGTTCAAGTGGTGTCAAGCCCCACAGCTGACAGAAGGGGGTCCTACAGACAAGTGAACATACAGGAGAGAATGGAGTGTGAGTACTTGGTAGGTAGGTGGGCACTCTGGCCCCTGTGACAAATATCTGTCTTCCCATTCAAGAGTTCAATGTATCTGTGGTTTCCTGTGTCCTAGTCCCTGCTCTCAGGTCTTTTCTGAGTCACAACCCAACCTACACCTATCTCGTGTCTCCTGCAAGAAATAAAAAGGATGCTGGCACTGTGCAAATCCGGCAGAATAGAAGTGGGTCTGCCACTTCTACTACAGGTGGAAGTGGATCTGCCACCTGCCATGCTCTCTCTCTCCAACTGTCCCCTGCATTGTCCTCTCCCCCTTCTCACTAACCTCCAGAGCTGTGAGCCAGTCTCCTCCTCCTTGCCTTTCTTGCAGAATTGGCCAGCCTTAAAGTAGGCCTATGGACAAACACATGAAAAAGTAAGACAGTCAGGATATGAGTGGTGGCAGAAGAGCACTTGGTAGACAGGCCAACGCCAAGGATCAGAGTCCCCATATTATTGGTATCTGTCTTTCAACATTCGGGGTTTTGCTGGTAGAATATTCTCGTTTTATTTGGGCCCTGCTTCAAGGTTTCAGAGATAACAACTCCTTCTCTTGACGTCATATTCTTCCCATTACTCCCTTCTCCAATTCTGAGGATTCACCACTAGGTGCGCCACATCCCCTTGCTCTGCGCAGCATAAAATGGGGGAAGGGCGCCGCATATTCTAGAAAACAGGTTGTGAATTAGTACTTGTCAGTATGTCTCCCTCATCACCCCCACCTCCAAAGCCCACCCTTTCATGCCCCCAGTTTAGGACGGTGGGGGAGACAGGTGGGGATGGAAGGTGGGGGGAGCGCCATTAGAGAGGTGAAGATTAGGAGGTGCTCCTGGATGCCTGACTTGCTCTGGTCACAGTCCCCTACCCCGATTCGGGTCCCCAATCAGTGTTTAGCGCCCAACCCCCATCCCCACACACCTCCAGAAATCCAGGCAATATTCGTGCTCCTTTATTTCAAGCCTCTCCTCTCCTCACTGTGTCCTGTCAGAATACGCCAGACCTACCGCACAGACAGAAGACTTTGACATCAACCTGGATCCTGTGGGAAGGGAAGGCACCGAGGACATGGGGCCCCACAGGCCCCTTTCGGGAATCGGGACCCGGAGTAGCAAACGCGGCTCACCTCCCGCGGACTGGGTACAGAGCCGGGACGCCGACCCCCGCCAGCCTCGCCGGGCGCCCCCCAACGGCCTTCCCGGGCGCCCCCACAACGGCTCCCGCTCCGCCATTTCTCCCGCAGGAGCCTCCCCCACAGCCCTCTCCGGGCACAGACACCGTCGAGGGCGGGGCGCGGGCGCCTGCAAAGCTGGCTGGGAAGCGGTCAGCGCGGTTCTCCTCCAAACGATCTGGCGGTGCCTCCCGAGCCAGCCCCTCAGCCCTTGGCCAGGCCCGCTCCGGTCACCGCCTCCCCATCGCCAGGGGTCTCGGGCACTGCGCACCTCTCTCAAGCGCCTGGCTCCGACCGGATCGTCTCCTCGTTGCCAGGCTGTCAGGGTCCGCGGGGCAGGCTGCCTGCTGGTCCACCCTGCCGGACCACCCCCGCAACCCGGACCCCCACCTCATGCACCCGCACTTGCCTTCAGAGGCCCAGGGCCCAGGTCGTCGGCCTCCCCCTCCTCTCCTCAGCTCTCCTCTGGCTCACTTGGAGCCACTGCTTTCCCCGCGATCCGAATGGCAAAGACGCGTCCCGCCCCCCACGCCTCTGCACCAAAGTAGGCAGGGGCTGCGCAGGATGCGGCAAGAACCGCTCGCCGCGAGGGTGTCGGGAAGGGGGGCGGAGGGATACGGCGCGAAAGTGCTTGACGCCCCCATCCCAGGCCCACCGTAGTTCCGACCCCGAGGTGGGCGGGGCCAGGATGAGCCCCAGCCTGGGCGTGCGGGTTGGCACCAGGCTGCCTCAGGAGGCCCCCGCGGACCCTAACGTGGCGACCACTACCATATTTCTGTCGCTGCTGTAATATATGGGACCAGCGGGCGGCTGGGGGCCCGGGCAGGGGACAGGATCGCGAGGTCGGGAAGAGCCGCGCCGGAGGGAACAGCGGATGGATACCAAACCGCCCCGTGATGTGTCTGCACCCCCGCCCCAACCGCCCCCCTCACAGGGACTGCTGGGTGTCTGCCCCCTCCCTCTCCCCAGTCCCCTAACCCTCCTTTCTGGACGCTGATGGGAAAGGGGGTGTCAGCACTGCAGTGTGGGAGGGGAGAGGCGATTTCAGGCCATACGGGCCCGGGGTTCTAGGGTGGTCGTCCTGTGCCTTTCTTTCCCAGCTTCGTGGAGCCACGCAGGGGAGGAAGGTACACCTGCTCTTAAGTGAACTCCGGGGCAGGGGGCTCCCATCAAGGACTCACCACTGCCCCTCTTCTAAAAGAAGGTAGACCTAGACCTCTAACCCTAGGAAACCAACCACTGGTCTGCACCAGACTCATTCCTTTCTGCCACACTGCTCTTTCTCATTTCAAATGGTGGCTCACGTTGGCATTGCGCCGTCGTCACAGTTGCCCCCAAAAGAGGACCTTTCCCTGTCAGGACCCGCAGGAGGTCATAACAGTCCTCTCTCTTTGATGCCACCAGGTAGGGATGGTCCTGGCTCCGCTTCGGTTCCCTGTCAAGTCTTCTCTTGCCATGACATTTGGCAGTGTGGAAATGTGGCTGGTATTCGAACCAGCTTGGATCTCAGCCACCTGCCACAACTACCTGCTGTTTCAGCAGTCATTCTCAGGAGAGGATCCCACCGTGCACCCCCCTCCCCGAGACAAAGCAATCTGGCTCCTTTTGAATCCTCTTCTTTCACCCCAACATCCGTCCTCTACTCTTGAGCCCCTCCTTTCCCTGCTTCCTGCATGGGACAGACAGAGCAATGTGGTTAAATACGAAGTTGATGTTGTTGTTACTGCTGTCCATTTGAAAACTCATTTAGATGCTACCCTTATTGTGTTTGGCAAGTAACGGTCCCCTAAAGATGTCCATGTCCTGTTCTCCAGAACATGTACCATTTTATATTTCCTGGCAAAGGATCATTAAGATTGCTAATCAGCTGAATTTAATTTAAGATTATGCTGGATTATCTTGGCCAATGTAATTGCAAGGGTACTTTAAATGTGGAAGAGGGAGGCAGGGACTCAATATCAGATTGAAGCATCATGAGAAAGTCTACACTGGCCATTGTTGGCTTTGAAGATGGAAGGAAGCCAAGATCCAAGAAATACAGGCTGTCTCCAGAACCTGGAAAAGACAAAGAAACAGATTCTTCCCTGGAAATGCCAGAGGGATAGCTCCTCTGGCAACATCTTGATTTTAGTGTAATGAAACCCTTTGCAGATTTCCAGCCTCTAGGACTGTAAGATAATAATAAATTTGTATTATTTTAAGCCCTTCTATGTGTGGTAATTGGTTAAAGCAGCAGTATGAACCTAATACACTCACCATCCTGATGAAGTCTATTCCCCTTGACTTTCTTTACCCGTGGATCAGTCTCTGGGGAAGATCTATTTTGGAGCTCATGCCTCACCACTACAAACATCAATTGCCTCTTCTTTGCTTCCTAAAGGACAGTGATTTTTTTAATGTCCCTTATAGGTAATCTTGGAGAAAGTTCCTTTTTGCTGAAACCACTGATATTTCCCAGGTACAAAAGGGAACCCTATTCTTTTGTTGTTGTTGTTGCTGTTTTTGAGAGGGAGTATCGGTGTTGTTGCCCAGGCTGGCTGGAGTGCAATGGTGCCATCTTGGCTCACTGCAACCTCCGCCTCCTGGGTTCAAGTGATTCTCCTGCCTCAGCCTCCTGAGTAGCTGGGATTACAGGTATGCCCCACGACGCCTGGCTTATTTTTTGTATTTTTAGTAGAGATGGGGTTTCTTTATGTTGGTCAGGCTTGTCTCGAACTCCTGACCTCAGGTGATCTGCCTGCCTCGGCCTCCCAAAGTGCTGGGATTACAGGCGTGAGCCACTGTGCCTGGCCAGGAGCCCTATTCTTATGATGAATTTTCATATATTTCGATACAGCTTTTGTTACCAGATATTTACTATAACTGTACAATATTTTGCTGATATGAAGAAAACATGTGAGGATGATTCTGTACCACATCTGGAGATGAATGTTATGTATTAGAGGAAGACCACGTTAACTCCGCCTTTTTCATGGCCTTAACTGAATGGTGGATTTTCTCTGTTCCACAGCATACTCTCATGAATGAATTACAGGCTTGGGAGAACAGAGCCTGGGTCTGCTGGAATTTGTTGGCGCGTGTACATCTCTTTGCCTTCCTGAGCTGTTCTTCCCCTTTCATAACGTTACTGATGCCTTTCATTTATTCAACAAATATATATTGAGCTCCTACTTTCTCCTAGGCAGTGGGCATACAGTATAAACCAAAGAGAAATGAATCCCCTTTCTTGTGGTGCTTACATTCACCTGTGGTTTCCTGTTCAATTCCCTATTCTGAAAGTTTGCAGATGTACCGAAAACTATGCCAGCACAAGTTACTGTGGTAATTCTGGAGGCGCTGGGATCTTGCTCTCAAGATATTTACCTATAGAGGGGTGGTTCTACCAAAAGCTGATCAGTTTTACTGTGAGAATTTGAAACGTGTTGGGCAATTTGATGTCAATTCGTTTAGAAAACAGGGACTATGATAGACATTTACTGAACTGAGAAAGGCCCTGTTCTAACCTCTTTGTGTGTAAAGACATTATAGACTATTACCAGAATGTATTATTACTACCTCCTTATACCAGATGAGGAAACCAGCTCGGATAGTTTGTCATTTTTAAAGTGGAGAGTAAATAAAAAGTTAAAAGAAGATGCTGACCTATGCCTGTCTGACTGGTACAAGCTATTTATTTCCTCTTAAAATGTGTTCCAGTCTAATAGATTGCATCAGCCATGGTTTTACTCCTCAGTGCCTCCACCAGCACCTGTGTAACCCTGACTGGCTCCTAAAATCTAAATTTCCAAAACAAATAACTCACAAGCATTAAGCCCAGGACATAGAGGCAGCTGTACTGACTCATGATACCCACCTCTCTGTCCCCAACCCCACCCCATCTCCCACATGCACGCTTGTGAACTTGCACACTCGTATATCCCTTGCCTGTGCAGCAGCTTGCATTACTTCCTTTTGTCCCTCTTACTCACTGTGGACAAGGACCTGTTTTAACCCTTTTAGCTTAACTTTGGACTTTCTACTGTCATTTTCATTTGCAATTCCCCAGACATGTGATATTTAGTATGTATTCATATGCTCATTTGCCATCTGAATATGTTTTTTGGCCAAGTGTCTGTTCCCATCATTTACCCAATTTTAAAATGGGTTGATTGTTTTCTTATTGTTAAGTTTAAGAATTCTTATGTATATTTTGGATAGCAATCTTTTATCAGATGTCTGTTTTGCAAATAGTTTCTCTGTGGCTTCTCTTTTTCAATCTCTTAACAGTTTATTTTGTAGAGGAGAATAATCTTTAATGAGACCCAACTTATCAATTTGTTCTTTCATGGATCATGCTTTTGTTGTATCTAAAAAGTTGTTGACAAACCCAAAGTTACCTAGATGTTCTATTATGTTGTCTTCTAGAAGTTTCATAGTTTTGCCTTTTAAACTTAGGTTAGTATCTGTGAAAGGGGTAAGGTCTTTGTCTATTTTTTTTTTTTTTTTGCATGTGAATCTAGCACTATTTGTTGAAACAACTATCCTTTCCCCATTAAATTACCTTTGCTCCTTTGTCAAAGATTAGTTGACCGTATTTCTGTGGGTCTACTTCTGGGCTCTGTCTTCTGTTGCCCTGATCTACTTGTCTGTTTTTCACCAATATCAAACCCTCTTACTTAAGCTTTATAGTAGGTCTTAAAGTTGGGTAGTGTCAGTCCTCTGACCTTGTCCTTCTTCTTGAATATTGTGTTGGCTATTCTGTGTCTTTTGCTTCTCCACATAAACTTTATAATCAGTTTGCCAATATCCACAACATAACTTGCAGGGATTTTGATTGGGAGTGCATTGAGTCTATAGATCAAGTGCAGATGAACTGACATCTTCATGATATTATGTTATGATTTAAAAAAAAAGGAATATTTTTCCATTTATTTAGATCTTGTTTCTTTCATCAATGTTTTGTAGTTTCCTCAGAGAGAACTTGTAGTTATTTTTGTATATCTATACCTAAGTATTTCATTTTTGGTGCCAATATAAAGGGTACTGTATTTTTTATTTCAAATTATAATTTTTATTCCTGGGATATAAGAAAAAATTGACTTTTACATCTTAACCTTCCATTTTGCAACATTGCCATAAATGTTTGTTAGTTACTGGGTCTTTTGTCGTTGTTGAGTCTTTGGAATTTTCTTTTTTATTATCAAAATCAAGAAATGTATTCTCTATCCAATTGATACAACTTATTTTATTTTATTTTATTTTATTTTAATTTTGAGATGGAGTCCCTCTCTCTAGCCCAGGCTGGAGTGCAGTGGCACGATCTCAGCTCACTGCAACCTCCGCCTCCTGGGTTCAAGCAATTCTCCTGCCTCAGCCTCCCGAGTAGCTGGAAATAAAGATGCACGCTACGCCTGGCTAATCTGTGTATATTTAGTAGAGACTGGGTTTCACCATATTGGCCAGGCTGGTCTCGAACTTTTGACCTTAAGTGATCTGCCCGTCTCAGCCTCCCAAGGTGCTCGGATTACAGGCGTGAGACACTGTGCCCGGCCTGATACAATTTATTACTACACTATTATCTAAATTATAAACTATTCACACTCTGTCAATTGGTTCCAAACGTTCTTTCATAGTCATTTTCTTTCCTGACCCAGAATCAAATATGTGTGTACACACTGAATGTGGTGTGTCTCTTTGGTTTACTTTAATTTGAAATAGTTTTTCAGCCTTTCTTTGCTGATTTTCCCCCAAGTTCTAGTTTATTTTATGTACACTGTCTTAGAAACCTTTGCCTACAGTCCCAGCCATGAAGAAATTCTTTTTTTTTCTATAAACTTTGTGGCTTAACTTCTATAGTTAAATCTATGATCTGTCTCAAATTTATTTTTTGTGTGTTGTGTGAGGCAGGAGTCAAGGTTCATTTTCTTCCATATATATATATCCAGTAGTCCAAGCATCATTTGTTAAAAAGACTTTCCCCAGTTGGATTGCTTGGTTCCTTTGCAGAAAAATCTAAAAATTTTATAAGTGTGGGCCATTCCATTGATCTATTTATTGACCCTTATGCCAGTGCCAAACATTCTTAATTTTTGTAGCTTCTTGGCAAGTATTGGAGTCAGGTAGATACATCCTCCAACAGTGTTCTTCCTTTTCAATATTTATTGAGGAAGTTCCCTTCTTTTCTTTTTCTTCCTCCTTAGTTTTCTGACTTTTTTTTCCATAATGGATGGGTGCTGAAATTTGTCAAAATTTTTTGCATCTATTGAAATGATCGTATCAGTTTTCTTCTTCATTCTGGTAGTTACCTTGATTTTCAAATGTTAAGCTAACCCGTAATTTTGGGACAAATCCCACTGTTCATAATCTATATTTTTATATTTTATTATATGTTTTTGGATTCAAGTGTTTGATAGTCACTTGATGGCTACTGTGGGCAGTGGGACAATTCTGGACACCAGAAATATAGAATATTTTCATCATGATAGAAAGTTCTATTGGACGTCTCTACAGTGATCTATTTCTAAATAATTTCATATTATTCCTTCACATGTAAAATTCTTCATGAGTCATCAATATCTACAGGATATATGCGTTCTTGTCCAGCCTCAGTATACCCCTTAATCTCATTGTCTTATTATGCTCCCACACCTTCTTTCTTCTCTTGTCAATTTAGTTGCTGAATGCTTATGGTTTCATTGTGCTAGCTTTCATGTTCATCCTTTCTGGAATGCTGTAACACTTCTCACTTTTATTATACACACAGTATTTTGGTCTAGTCCTTTTTGGTTGTCATCAAGTCCTTTTTTTCTCTTACTATTGGGTAAGGAGTTAGCCAAAGTCGTTATAAAAAATGCACACACCATTTTCTAAACAAAAGGCTTTCTGTGCGAGTGTAGTTTGACAATATAGAGTACAGTGAAGTTTTAGGCATAAACACATCAAAGCCTTCAGCAAGTTGAACTTTTGGATCTGAGATAAGTAATTCAAGAAGAATGCTAAATCCTAGAATGTGGTTCTCCTTAGTGAAGGTGTGCTCGGCTGCTTGGAGAACAAACTGTTCAGAGGCCCCTCCTGACTTCTTCTCTATTTAAAACTCATGAGCTTCTGGTTCACAATGAGAGGTTCAATGGTCTTTGGGGGCACTTTTTTCTTTTTATTTCTCATGTGTGAAATACTAGTTTGCTGAGAGCATATAAGGGCAATTTTGAAGGATTTTCTATGTAGACAATAATGTCATTTGTGGGCCGGGTGCGGTGGCTCACGCCTGTAATCCCAGCACTTTGTGAGGTGGGAGGATCACCTGAGGCCAAGAAGTTCGAGACCAGCCTGGCCAATATGGTGAAACACCATCTCTACTAAAAATACAGAGCTAGACTCCATCTCAAAATAATAATAATAATGTCATTTGTGAACAAAGATAAGTTTATTTCTTCCTTCCACATCTGTGTATCTTGTATTTGAGTTTATTGTTTTACTGCATTAGCTAGGACTTCCAGTACAATGTTGAATAGGATTAGTGAGAAGGGACATCCTTGGATTGTTCCTGATCTTTGCAGGGAAGCATCTAGTTTCTTACCTTTATGATGTTAGCTGTAGATTTTTTGTAGATGTTCTTTATTAAGTATAAAGAGTTCTCTATGTCTTAGTTCAGGTTGCTATAACAAAATGCCATATACTGAGTGGCTTAAATAATAGACATTCATTTCTCACAGCTGTGAAGGCTAGGAAGTCTAAGATCAAGGTGCCAGCAGATTTGGTTCCTGGTGAGGTCTCACTTCCTAGCTTGTTTTCCTAGCTTTCGTTTTCATTGAGTTTTTCCATTGATTTCCTATTCATTCATTCATTCACCTTCTCATTGTGTTCTCACATGGTTATTCCTCAGTGTGTGCATGTAAGGGGGGAGAGAGAGAGATCAAGCTCTCTGGTGTCTCTTTTTATGAGGGCACTGATCCCATTTTGAGAGTTCCATCTTCATCAGCTAATCTAAACCTGATGAACTGCAAAAGGTCCCACCTCCATATGCCAACACATTGGGTGTTGGAACTTCAATATACACATTTGGCGTGGGGCGTACACATTCAGCCCATAACACCTCTATCCCTAGTTTTCTGAGAGTTTCTCTTTTTAAAATCATGAATGGGTGTTAGATTTTGCCAAATACCTTTGCTGTTCTATTGATGTAATACTATCATTTTTCCTCTTTAGCCTTTTGATGTGATGGATTATACTAATTGATTTTTGAATGTTGAAACATTCTTGCATACCTGGAATAAATTCTACTAGGTTGTGGCATATAATTCTTTTTATACATTGCTGGATTTGATGGGCTAATATTTGTTGAGGATTTTTACATTTATGTGTGTAAGGGATATTGGTCTGTTTTACTTTCTTGTAACTTTTTTACCTGGTCTTGGTATTAGGGTAATGCTGACCTCATAGCATTTTTAAAGAAAGTATTCCCTTGGGTTCTATTTTCTGTGAAAGATTGTATGGAATTGTTATAATTTCTTCCTGTTTGGTAGAATTCACCAGTGAACCCATCTGGGCCTGGTGCTTTCTCATTTGGAAGTGTATTATGCATTGATTCCATTTCTTTTTTTTTTAATTAAATTTTATTTTAAGTTCCAGGATAAATGTGCAGGATGTGCAGGTTTGTTACATAGGTAAACTTGTGCCATGGTGGTTTGCCGCACCTATCAACCCATCACCTAGGTATTAAACCCGACATGCATTAGCTATTTATCCTGATGCTCTCCCTCCCTCCACCCCCTTCAGCAAGCCCCAGTGTGTGTTGTTCTCCTTCCTGTGTTAATGTATTCTCATTGTTCAGCTCCCACTTACAAGTGAGAACATGCAGTGTTTGGTTTTCTGTTCCTGTGTTAGTTTGCTGAGGATAATGGCTTCCAGCTCCATCCATGTCCCTGCAAAGGACATGATGTCATTCCTTTTTACGGCTGCATAGTATTCCATGGTGTATATGTACCATATTTTCTTTATCCAGTCTATCACTGATGGGCTTTTGGGTTGATTCCATGTCTTTGATATGATACAATTTCTTTAATGGTTATAGGCTTAGGCAGATTATCTATTTCTCCCTGGGTTTGTTTTGGTAGATTGTGTTTTTCAAGGAATAGTTCCATTCCAGCTAGGCTATCAAAGTTTTGGACAAAGTTGGTCATAATATTCTTTTATTATCTTTTTAATGTCAACAGGAGAGTAGTGATAGGCCTTCCTTTATTTCTGATATTAACAATTTGTGCCTTGTCTCTTTTTCTCTTAGTCTGGCTAGAGACTTATAAATGTTTTTAATCTTTTCAAAGAATCAGCTTTTGTTTTCATTGAGTTTTTCCATTGATTTCCTATTTTCAGTATCATTGATTTCTGCCTAGATTTTATCTTTTATTTTGATTGCTTTGAATTTAATTTCCCCTTCTTTGTATAGTTTCCTAAGATAGAAGCTTAGATTACTGATTATAGATCTTTCTTTTCTAATATATTCATTAAATGCTATAAACTTCTTTTTACGCACTGTTTTGCTACATCCCACAACTTTGATAAGTTGTATTTTTGTAATTTTTTTAGGTTATTTAAAAATTTCCTTTGAGAGAAGTACTTTTATAACAGGGTATTTCTAATTCATCCCTCCAATCCTTTATACCATTGTTGTCATTTATTACACTAATCTATAAGTTGTAATGATCACATACATTGTTGTTAACATTATTATTTTGGACAAACTGTTTTCTGTTAAATCAATTAATAAGAAAAATACAAGATTTAATTTTACCCTCATTTATTCCTTGTCTAACACGCTTCCTTTCTTTATGTAAATCTGAATTTCTGACCTGCATAATTTTCATTCTCTCTGAAGATTGTCTATTGATATCTTTACAAGCCAGGTCTATTGGGAACAAATTTTCTCAATTTTTATTTGTCTGAGAATACCCAGAATATCTTCTTTAGATTAGAAGGGTAATTTCATAGAATTCTATGTTGGTGTTCTTTTCCTTCAACACTTGAAATTTGTTACTCCACTCTCTTCCTGCTTCTACGGTTTCTGAAAAAAATCTGAATGCAATTCTTATCCCTGCTTCTTTGTAGGTAAGTGTTTTCTCTGGCTTTTAAAATATTTTCCCATTGTCTTTGATTTTCTGCAGGTTGAATATAATACAACTAGTGTAGATGTTCTGATTTTTATCCTGCTCCATGTTCTCTGAGTTTCCTAGATCTGTGGATTGGTACATGTAATTAATTCTGGAAAATTCTCAGCCATTATGACATCAAATATCTCTGTTCCTTTCTCTCTTTTCTTTCTGTTATTCCTATTACATGTAAGTTACATGTTTTGTAATTGTTCCACAGTTCTCCTGTTTTATCTCTTTTCATTCTGTTTTGGAAATTTTTGGAAGTTTTGGAAGTTTCAATTGGCATTTCTTCAAACTCACTGATTCTACTTCCAGCCATGTCCAGTTTATTGAGGAATCCATGAAAGGTACTCTTCATTTCTATTTATTTCTGGCAGTTTCCTTTTGTTTCTTTCTTAGACTTTCAATTTCTGTGCTTACAGTAACCATCTGTTCTTGCATGTTGTCTGCATTTTCCATTAGGGCACTTAGCATATTAATCATAGTTGTTTTAAATTCCTAGTCAGATAATTCCAAAGTCTCTGCCATATCCCAAACTAATTCTGATGCTTACTCTAGGTCTTGATTCCTTGGTATTTTTCTATTATACTTGCATTTTATTCTTGAAAGATCAATATGATGTACTGGGTAAAAGAAAATGAGGTAAGTAGGCCTTTAGTCTGGCTAGTAGTTAGGCTGTGTTTATTGTTTGCTATAGCTTAATTTTCTTCTGATGTCCTTGCTTTAGTCTCCCCTGCTGCCTTTGGGTTTCCCTAGAGACTTCTTAAATATGGTCTGATATGTACAGTTTTGTGTGTCTTAATATCCTGCTATAATACAGTAGCCTTATTGATGTAGTAGAAATGGAGGTGGGCAGCAGGGGAAGGAGAAGTATTTCCTGGTCCTATTATTAGGTTTCAATGTTTTTGTGAGCTTTTGCCCATTTTGTGACATTCACAAGTGCTTCTCATTTTTTTTTTTTAACCTTAAGTGAGACAGGAAGTGTAGAATGGGCTAGAATTGGATATTTTCCTTTGGCCTGTGACCTCATAAGTGTTTCTTAACTTTCTTCCTCCGAAAGTGAGACAAGAATGCTAGGTGGAGCTGGAATTGGTGAAATGCCTGACCCCAGGTGGGATAAGGCTCCAGTAGTTTGTCTCTCTTAAGAGTAGTCAGTTGTATGGAGAGTGTTCTGGGTATACTTAAAAATGGTTATATTTCCTCACCCTCTGCCAGATTCACAAGGGGATAATTCTTTGTTCTTCACCATAAGAACTGAGTGAGTTTCCTGAAGGTTAAATCCATAAAAAGCCCCTATAAGACTATGACTCCCAGAATTTCTCACTCTCCTGCTGCTCCACAGTCAGTGTCAAGCAGTTCATCAACTTAACATTTAAGTGTCCCTACCAGTTTATGGCTCCAGTAAATTCTATTCCATGTAAGCCAATTTCAGCTTTGATTCTGAATGTACTGCTTCTCCAGATTTTATGGTATTGGTTTGGCCTATATGACCTTAGTTCTCTGATAGGACCAAAAAAAGGCCATTTGTTTTTAGTTTGTTCAGGTTTTTCTTATTTAAATTTGGGAGTGATGACTTCTAAGATCTTTATATATTGCAGCTGACACTAAAATTTTTGACTTTTTATCTATGCTACTTAAAGAAGTCTTGACAGGTATTTTTCACAAGTCTCTCAAGGCCATTTAAACTCTGCTCCTCTTCGATGCTCAGGTACTTGAATTGATCATTGGATAAGCGTTTCTGTGCCACTATAGAGAAAGTGACAGAAGGGTGATTGTAATTTTTTAAATACAACTAAGAGTTCTTTAACAGAGATTGTTTGAGCCAGGAATTCTAGAATTTTTCCCTAAGGAAATACCTTAAGAATGTGTAAATCAATTTAGCTACAAGAATATTAATCCTCTGCTATTCCTTCATCTATGGGCTAACTTTAGAAAAGAAAAACACCTTGGAGAGAGTGCACTCAAAGTGTAGATAAGACAGAAAAATAGAATTGATCCAAGCATCAGCAAACACAAGCACCTATATAATCTTCAGATTTTCAATATCTTTTCTCAATATCCTAGAATTCACCCAGGTAATCTTACTGGGTGAAATAGGGCAAGAACTATAACTGGGCTGACACAAATAAAAAATACACGAGTGAAATGTATCATTTAGTACTAGAAATTTCCCACAGAGAAGTTCCTTACAGAATTGTTTATAGTAGGAAAAAACAGATATAACCTAAATATATGAGTATAGGGGATTCGTTAATTTATGACAAACTCATGAGATGGAATAGATGTGTTAATTAGCTTGATTTAGTCACTCCAGAATGTATCTATATATCAAAGCATCATGTTGGACATCATACATATATACAATTTTTATTTCTCAATGAATAAAAGAATATTTTTTAAAAATGAAACTGTCTGTTTCAGAAACACCTTGTCAGTACTGGGAATTATCCAACTTTTATTTTTGTTCATATGAAAGGTAAAAAATGGAATACTATTATTTTAATGTGTTCTACAGTTGTGAGGGAGCCTATCAATAATGATGTGCTACATTACATTGCCGTAACAAATGGCCCCCAAATCTGGGCAACTTAAAATAACCAAAATACCCAGAACTTTGGGAGGCTAAGGTAGGCAAATAGCTTGTGGCCAGGAGTTTGAGACCAGCCTGGCCAAAATGGCTAAACCCCATCTCTACTAAAAACACAAAAATTAGCCAGGAATGGTGGCGCACAGCTATAATCCCAGCTACTCGAGCGGCTGAGGCAAGAGAATCACTTGAACCCAGGATGTAGAGGTTGCAGTAAACCAAGATTGCGCCACTACATTCCAGCCTGGACAACAGAGTGAGACTCTGTCTCAAAAAAAAATCACAAAAATATATTTGTTGTTCATATTACATGTCTAACACGTCGGTTGGGAGCTTTACTCATGAGGATTAAACGCAACAGTTATGATCTGAAACATTGCTGGTTACCATGATGTAGGAAAAGACCGATCATGACAAATCTCACAGCGGCTCTTAAAAGTTTCCTGCCAGAACTGAAAAAAATCTTTTTGAATATTGTATTGACCGAAGCAACTTACATGGCCATTGTTGTGCTCAAAGGTGTAGGGAAGTGCAAGGCTAAGAGTCTGAAAATTGGACTGCAGGAAATCTTGGTTAACAATAGTAATAATTAACAAAAGTCCCAAATCTATTTGTTGAGTACTACAAACCTTTTTTCTTTCCTGTGAACTAATTATTTACTTACTCAGCTTTCCATTGGGATATTCACTCCATTGATTTATATTATGTCTTTGTTAACTCACAAAATGAGCCTGTAGATTGCCATATCTGTTGTAACTAGTGTTTCCAGTATATGCTGTTTTTTGACTTGTTTATAATATTTTATTTTATTGTAATATTTATTATTATTTATTTTATTATTTTTATTTATTTTTTTGAGACACAGTCTCACTTTGTCACCCAGGCTGGAGTGCAGTGGCACAATCTCGGCTCACTGCAAGTTCCGCCTCCCGGGTTCACGCCATTCTCCTGCCTCAGCCTCCTGAGTAGCTAGGAATACAGGTGCCCACCACCGCGCCCAGCTAATTTTTTTGTATTTTTAGTAGAGATGGGGTTTCACCGTGTTAGCCAGGATGGTCTCGATCTCCTGACCTCGTGATCTGCCCGCCTCAGCCTCCCAAAGTGCTGGGATTACAAGCGTGAGCCACCGTGCCCAGCCTGTTTAAAATACTTTAAAACAGCTTTATTAAAATACAATTCATATACCATGCAATTCACCAATTCAAAATGTACAATTCAAAGACTTTAATACACTTAAGAGTTGTGCATTCATCACCAAAATCAATTTTGTAACATTTTTAAGCCCAAGAAGATACTCTCTGTCCCTTAGTTGTCAGATTGCATTGCCCTAACCCCCAAACCAGAGGCAACAATTCATCTGTCTCTATAAATTTGTCTATTTTGGATTTTTCATATAAAAGGAATCATTTAATATGTAGTTGTTGTGATTTTTATTGTTATGATTTTTTTTCTAATTTGGTCTTGAGGTCTCTGTCTGGAGAGTGGCTATAAATTCCAGCCCTGCGCTGAATGGGGCTCTAAGGAAGGTGGTCTTCAATGTTTACAGTGTGCTTTTCACAGGATACTTCGTCCTGGCAGACAGCCTAATGCCTAAGTGTCCAACCTATGACCAGGTGTCCCTCTCACTGAAAACTTGTTTATACTGGCAGATACCCTTGTGGCTCTTGTTTGACCTGTGTCCAGTTTATCCCTGCTAAGACAGCCACTTGCAAGGAGAGCCCTGACCAGGAGGATAGTTAGGTTTGGTTGTGTAAGTCAAATGAGGCACAGAGAAGACAGCACAACGAAACACATGAAATGAAAAATATTTTTATTACTCAGATCTACAAGAGAAGAGGGTTGCCCACAAGGGCTGATGAGAAGTCTGAAGACAGCAGGATGCGCAACCAATGGGTGTTGAGTGGGACAGACCTGCAGGCTGGGCCTTTATTGTGATCAAAGGCATTACCCAAACATGTTTCCTATGAGGAGTTCAAACTGGTGAGTTTGAAGCAAGTAGGGATGAGTTCCAGGAGGTCACACCATCACTGAGAGGTGATCACTGTGGCATATTTGCATTGTCCATGTTGGGTGTGAGGGTCAGTGGGGCAAGTCAAGTAGGTTATATCTCTCTGTCCGAGAGGGTGGTGGATATCTGTTGTGTAAGGCAGATATCTGGATTGACCACATTGAAAAAGTGGGAGGAAGTGGAGAATTAGGTGATTAGGCCCTGCCTTTGGTATGAGAAAGTTAGAAAGTTAACCCTATATCTAGGGTGGATGCCAGAGCAACATGAAATTATAGGAATTGACTACAATGGTTCTTTGTGACTTCTTTCACTTAGCATAAGGCTCTTCCCTGTTGTAGCATTTATTAGTACTTCATTGCTTCTTACTGCAGAAAATTATTCCATTGTATGAATATAACACATTTTATTTATCTCTTTAGCAGTTGATGGAAACTTGGGTTGTTGCTATGTATTATCTATCATGAATAATGCTGCTATGAACATGTGTGCACAACATTTTATGTGGACATATGTTTTCATTTCTCTTGGATACATGCCTAGGAGTGAAATTGCTAGAACATAAGGTCATTTTTTGAAAAACTGCCAGACTGCTTTCCAAAACAACTGCACAATTTTACATTCCCACCAGCAGTGTATGAGGATGCTCATATTGCCATATCCTTACCAACACATTTTATTATCTTTTAATTATTTTCATCCTAATGAGTATGGAAATGTTTGGGGGTTTTGATTTGCATTTCAGTGATAGCTCATGATGTTAAGCATCTTTTCATGTGCTTACTTGCAATTTTTTGTATTTTCTTTGGAGAAATATTTATCCAGATCTTTTGACCATTTTTATATTGGGTTGTCTTTTTATTTTTGAGTTGAAACAGTTTTTATTCATTCTAGATTGAAGTTCCTTGCTAAGTATATGATTTGAAATATTGTCTCCCATTCTCTGGGGTGGGTTTTCACTTACTTATGTCCTTTGAAGCACAAAAGTTTTTAATTTTGATGACGTACAGTTTGCCTATTTTTCCCTTTGTGCTTTGGTGTCATATGTGAGTCACCAAATGTCACAAAGGTCCATAGTCACAAAGATTTATACCATGTGTTTTCTTCTAAGGGTTTTATAGATTTAGCTCTTACATTTAGGTTTTTGAACAATTTCTAGTTCATTTTTATATACAGTGTGAGGCAGGGATTAAAAGTCATTATTTTGCAGGTGCCTGTCCAATTATCCCAACACCATTTGTTGAAAAGACAATTCTTACCCTGTTGTATGGCTCTCATGCTCTTGTCAAACTCAATACATGTGAGGATTTATTTCTGGACTCTCAGTACTTTTTCATTCATATTTATGTTTACCGTTATGTCAGTACCACATAGTTTGGATTACTGTGGTTTCATAGTAAGCACTGAAATCAAATAGTGTGAGTCCTCCAACTTTGTTCTTTTATTGATTATTTTGGATACTGTGGATCACTTGCATATAAATTTTGAGAGCAGCTTCTGAATTTCTATGAAAAGGCAGCTGAATTTGGTAAGGATTACACTGAGTCTGTAGATCAATTTAGCTGGTATCAATATTTTAATAATATTAAGTCTCACAATCCATAAACATGGGGTGTCTTTCCATTTATTTAGGTCTTCAATTCCTTTCAACAATTTATAGAGTTTTCAGTGAACAAATATTGCACTTTTTTGGTAAAACTTACTCCTTAGTTTTAAAAATTATTTTGATGAGCTTGCAGTTATAAAAATGTCATTATTTGTTTGATCATTACTACTGTATAGAAATACAATATGTTTTCGCATATTGATATTTTATCATGGAACTCTACTGAAGTTGTTCATTAAACAGGTTTTAGTGGATCTCCTAGGATTTTCTATATGCAAGATTAATTCATCTGCAAATGTTTATGATATTATGAATCATGTTAACATTATCAGTTAACTTTATCAATTTTTTATGTCCCGTTTATTTCTATCTAATCTAGAATATAAATAGGTTAGATAGAAGCATTAGTTATTAATAAAACATAAATAAAAACCACAATAAGATACCACTTCACACCTAATAGGATGCTAGAATATAAATTTATTTAATTTATAAATATAAAATATGAAAAATATATAAAAATATACATAAATTTATATAAATATATATAATAAAATATACAAAATAAAATGTAAAATATATAATTAATTTATATATAAAATATAAAAAAACTCTAATATATTGTCTTAGTACTTTTATGATTTCAAGATCTGTGTTTAAATCTTTGAACCAATTGGAGTTGGTGAGGATGTAGAGAAACTGGAACCCTCATGCATTGCTGATGACAATGTAAAATCAAGAAAGGATTCCAGCAAAAGGGGTGGGGAAAATCATGACCTGGGTGGTCTCTCTTCTCAGTTGTTCTCTAGAGTTTAACATAGGTACTCTGGTTGATATACTGCTATTAAATTGGAGTCTTTGTGAGGGGGGGGCCTGAAGCTTCCTAGTCTGCCATCTTGCTAATGTCATTCCACTGTTGAGATTTTGTTATCTTCTTTAGTCAGCTCCATCCCCTTTTCTGTTATTGTCACAAATTATAACTTTATACATTGCATGTCCAAAACATACATTAAATATTGATTTTTATGCATTTGCCTTTCAGGTCATACAAAAAATAAAAAAGTGGAGCTACAATCCAAAATTCTAACAGTACTGGCTTTTGTCATTACTTACGTATTTATATTTGCTAGAGATCTTTATCTCTTCATACAGCTGTGAGTTATTGTCTAGTTTCTTTTTGTTTAAATCTGCATGACTCTCTTTAGAATTTCTTGCTTGGCATATCTAGTGAAAATGAACTCCCTCAGATTTTGTTTATCTGAGAATGTCTTAATTTATCCCCATTAAAAAATATTTTTTGGTGGACATAGAATTCTCCGTTGACTCTTCCCCAAGCACTTTGATGATATAAACCCAACACATTCTGGCCTCCAGGTTTCTGATACCAAATTGGCTGACAGTCTTATTGACAATCACTTATATATGATCAGTCACTGCTCTCTTTCTGCTTTTAAGATTCACTCTTTGTCTTTCAATAATCTGATTATAATGTGTTTTAGCATATGTCACTTTGTTTTGTCCTGTTTCTAGTTCATTGAGCTTCTTGGATTTTTACATTCAAGTGTTTTATCAAATTTGGAAAGTTTTTAACCATTATTATTTTTTGAATGATCTCTCTACCCCTTTCTCTCTCTCTTCTCTTCCTAATATTCCCATAATGTGTAAGTTGGCCTGTTGTTCTGCTGGATCACGTCCCACAGGTCCCTTAGGCTCTGTTCACTTTTCTTCATTTTTTTCCCTTTCTGTCCCTCAGACTCAATAATTTAAAAGGTTCTATCTTCTAGTTCTCTGAATCTTTATTCCGCTTGCTGAAATCAGCTTTTGCACTAATTGAATGTCTTTTGAGTTACTGTACCTTTCAGCTCCAGAATTTCCTTTGGGTTCTTTATTCATAATTTCTATATCTTTATTGATACTGCCATTTTGTACATACACCATTTTACTGTCATTATTCATGTCTTCCTTTAGCTCTTTGAGCATATTTAAGACCACAGTTTTAACATCTCTGTCTAGTAAGTCTGGCATCTGTGCTTCCTCAGGCATGTTTTTTTGTTTATTTATTATTTTGTTTCTTTTAATAGGCTATACTTTTATGTTTCTTTTCATGCCTTGTGGCCTTTTGTTAAAGAGTGCACATTTGAATCTTATAATGTGGTAACTCTGGAAGTCCAATTGTGTATCCCCTTCCCTAAGGTTTTCTGCGGTTTAAAAAATTGTTGTAACATGTCTCTATGCCAGAAATCAGCATGGGGTGGAAGCTTAAGGTCTTCTTAGGTCTTTTCTGGGACCGTATCTTTCCTTGGGTATACACAGTGCCTTTCTAAATTACTCCGTATATGCAGTTGTTTTTGAATGTCCAAAAAAAAAAAATGATGATGAGGCTCCCTTAAATCCTCTGGAAGCTACTTGAACTGGTGAGGGGTAAAACAACAGTTGCCAGGTTTATTTACCTGCACCTCAGTAATCAGAAGCAGCTATCCGTAACAGAATACAAACTGCTGATATTTGGAGGACAATACCCTTATTATGCAGTGTAGCTCCAACAAGCCATGCCAGAGACACAGGTTTCTGTCCCTACATTGACATGGGGCTTGGAAGGAGGCTGGAGTATGAGTAGCTCCTATTGCACTGATGGCTAAAAAGGACTGATAATAACTACAATTTACCAGCAAAGTTTTCCCCTTGGAAGCTGAAAGAGTTTAAGTAGAATCAAGATTTCCAAAACAGTCACGTCAGACAGTTTCTAGTTTCTAGAAGTACAATTGTTGTCTACGTGGAGAGACGGATTCCTAACACTTCTCACTCCACCATTTTCCCTGTCATCACTCTCCAAATACCATTTTTTGAACAATCCATCTTTTGCCCACAGTTATGCCATCTCTATCCTACACGAAATATCTCTATCTATTTTGGTCTGTTAATGTATTCTAGTCTGTTTCATTGTTCTATTTTTAATTCATCACCAAGTTAATTGTTGTAGCTTCATGACAAACAGTTACATAAAGTCTGATGTCATATTTTGATCTCTTTAAGGTAGTGCTACACTAGAAGAAGAATGAAACAATAAAAAACAGTAGTGAAATCCATGATCCCTTCTAATTTTCATGGTCACTACCAAATTATGTCTGTGTGTTTTATCAATTTAACCCAGTGTCTAGCATGGTGCTGATCACATAATTACTACTCAGTAGGAAGATAAAGATTCCTGGGTTTTATCTTTCAAATAGCAGCTCTTCATGCATGAAGTGGTTTTATTTCAATCTCATTTTATTCACTTTTTTAAAAATTATAAACATTTTAGACCATACATAAAATAGAAAGAATAACACCTATATACCCACCTGGATTCATTTGTTACTATTTTGAGATATATATATCTATATCTGTATCTTGCTATTCATCATGTTTATATCTTGTCTAAACACTTCAAAGTAAATTATATGTAAGCCCTAAATAATTTGTTTTGCATCTTCAAAATAAGAATAGTCTCTTAAATAACTAAATATCATTATGACCCCCTTAATAAGTTTAACTATAATTCCTTACATTTGAAATACACTCCATATTTACATTTTTCAAATTGCTCTAAAATGTGGCTCATAGCTCCTTTTACAAACCATGTTCCAATCACAGATAACACATTCTATTAGCTATTAGTTATTGATATATTTCTTTTTTTAGCTGCCTGGATGACTAGGAAGTTATTGATATATTTCTTAACTCTTATCTAATCTACAACAGTTATTCCCTTCAACTTTTTTTGTGACATTGACTTTTTTAAGTTACCAGGTGGATTGTTTTGCATAATGTCCCACACTCGGGATTTGTCTGATTGAATATTTATAATTTTTTCACCTGTTACTCCTTGCTGTATATTTCCTGTTACCTAAGAGTTAGCTGCCAAGGCTAGATTCATGTTAACCATTTTCCCCCTCTTATTCTCTGGAGGTAGGATTCTAGATTGACAGGTTTGTTTCTTTTAAATTGAGTACTTAATTTGGTTGTTTTCTGGTTTTCACTACTACTATTGATTATCAGCTGCATGTATATAATTGGTATTACTTTGAAGGCAATTTATTTTTCTCTAACTCCTATTAATATCCTGTGTATGACTTTACTGTACACAATTTTACTATGATGTGTTAAGGGTATGTATCTTTTTATTAAGTTGCTTGAGATTCACTGGGGTTTTTAAATATGTGGTTCTGTCTTTCAACAGTTCTAAAAAATCCTCAACCATTGTCTTTTCAAAAGGTGCCTCTGCCTCATGCTCTCTTTCCCTTCTACTTGAAATATTTTGTATCTTAATGCTAACTGCAGAAAAAATTTCAATTCTAAATTCCACTGAAACTCCTCTTTATTTGGTTTTAATACTCTGTATGTTTCCCATTTCAATTAGTATATCATTTTTCTTTGCAAAATGTTTATTTATATTTACTTTTCTAATATATTTGGAATTTTTGTGGGTACCTTGTTAATAATTTTAATGCATTTTCACTTAGGAGCCTATTACAATATTTTATATTACATGTTATAAAAATTCCAAAATATGAGGTTCCTGGGAATGTTGATTTTTCAGGAACTTGTTCCTATAATTTAATTTACTCTAGTGTGGAGTCAAGATGGCCAAATACGAACAGCTCCAGTCTACAGCTCCCAGCGTGAGCGACGCAGAAGACGAATGATTTCTGCATTTCCAACTGAGGTACTGGGTGCATCTCACCAGGGAGTGTCGGACAGCGGGTGCAGGACAGTGTGTGCAGCACACCGAGCATGAGCCGAAGCAGGGTGAGGCATTGCCTCACCCAGGAAGCACAAGGGGTTAGGGAATTCCCTTTCCTAGTCAAAGAAAGGGGTGACAGACAGCACCTGGAATATCGGGTCACTCCCACCCTAATACTGCGCTTTTCAAACGGTCTTAGCAAATGGCACACCAGGAGATTATATCCCGCGCATGGCTCAGAGGGTCCCATGCCCACGGAGCCTTGCTCATTGCTAGCACAGCAGTCTGAGATCAAACTGCAAAGCAGCGGTGAGGCTGGGGGAGGCGCGCCCACCATTGCTGAGGCTTGAGTAGGTAAACAAAGCGGCCTGGAAGCTGGAACTGGGTGGAGCCCACTGCAGCTCAAGGAGGCCTGCCTGCCTCTGTAGACTCCACCTCTGGGGGCAGGGCATAACCAAACAAAAGGCAGCAGAAAACACTGCAGACTTAAATGTCCCTGTCTGACAGCTTTGAAGAGAGTAGTGGTTCTCCCAGCACGCAGCTGGAGATCTGAGAACAGGCAGACTGCCTCCTCAAGTGGGTCCCTGACCCCCGAGTAGCCTAACTGGGAGGCACCCCCCAGTAGGGGCAGACTGACACCTCACATGGCCGGGTACCCCTCTGAGACAAAACTTCCAGAGGAACGATCAGGCACCAACATTTGCTGTTAACCAATATCTGCTGTTCTGCAGCCTCTGCTGCTGATACCCAGGCAAACAGGGTCTGGAGTGGACCTCCAGTAAACTCCAACACACCTGCGGCTGACGGTCCTGACTGTTAGAAGGAAAACTAACAAACAGAAAGGACATCCACACCAAAACCCCATCTGTACGTCACCATCATCAAAGACCAAAGGTAGATAAAACCACAAAGATGGGGAAAAAACAGAGCAGAAAAACTGGAAACTCTAAAAATCAGAGTGCCTCTTCTCCTCCAAAGGAATGCAGCTCCTCACCAGCAATGGAACAAAGCTGGACGGAGAATGACTTTGACGACTTGAGAGAAGAAGACTTCAGATGATCAAACTACTCTGAGCTAAAGGAGGAAGTTCGAACCCATGGCAAAGAAGTTAAAAACCTTGAAAAAAGAATTAGAAGAATGGCTAACTAGAATAACCAATGCAGAGAAGTCCTTAAAGGACTTGATGGAGCTGAAAACCAAGGCACGAGAACTATGTGACGAATGCACAAGCCTCAGTAGCCGATTCGATCAACAGGAAGAAAGGGTATCAGTGATGGAAGATCAAATGAATGAAATGAAGTGAGAAGAGAAGTTTAGAGAAAAAAGAATAAAAAGAAACCAACAAAGCCTCCAAGAAATATGGGACTATTTGAAAAGACCAAATCTATGTCTGATTGGTGTGCCTGAAACTGACGGGGAGAATGGAACCAAGTTGGAAAACACTCTGCAGGATATTATCCAGGAGAACTTCTCCAATCTAGCAAGGCAGGCCAATATTCAAATTCAGGAAACACAGAGGATGCCACAAAGATACTCCTCGAGAAGAGCAACTCCAAGACACATAATTATCAGATTCACCAAAGTTGAAATGAAGGAAAAAATGTTAAGGGCAGCCAGACAGAAAGGTCGGGTTACCACAAAGGGAAGCCCATCAGACTAACAGTGGATCTCCCAGCAGAAACTCTACAAGCCAGAAGAGAGTGGTAGCCAATATTCAACATTCTTAAAGAAAAGAATTTTCAACCCAGAATTTCATATCCAGCCAAACTAAGCTTCATATGTGAAGGAGGAATAAAATCCTTTACAGACAAGCAAATGCTGAGAGATTTTTGTCACCACCAGGCCTGCCCTACAAGAGCTCCTGAAGGAAGCACTAAACATGGAAAGGAACAACTGGTACCAGCCACTGCAAAAACATGCCAAATTGTAAAGACCATCGAGGCTAGGAAGAAACTGCATCAACTAACAAGCAAAATAACCAGCTAACATCATAATGACAGGATCAAATTCACACATAACAATATTAACCTTAAATGTAAATGGGCTAAATGCTCCAATTAAAAGACACAGACTGGCAAATTGGATAAAGAGTCAAGACCCATCAGTGTGCTGTATTCAGGAAACCCATCTCACGTGCAGAGACACACAAAGGCTCAAAATAAAGGGATGGAGGAAGATCTACCAAGCAAATGGAAAACAAAAAAAGGCAGGGGTTGCAATCCTAGTGTCTGACTAAAACAGACTTTAAACCAACAAAGATCAAAAGAGACAATGAAGGCCATTACATAATGGTAAAGGGATCAATTCAACAAGAAGAGCTAACTATCCTAAACATATATGCACCCAATACAGGAGCAGCCAGATACATAAAGCAAGTCCTGAATGACCTACAAAGAGACTTAGACCACCACACAATAATAATGGGAGACTTTAACACCCCACTGTCAACACTAGACAGATCAACGAGACAGAAAGTTCACAAGGATATCCAGGAACTGAACTCAGCTCTGCACCAAGCGGATCTAATAGACATCTACAGAACTCTCCACCCCAAATCAACAGAATATACATTGTTCTCAGCACCACACCACATCTATTCCAAAATTGACCACATAGTTGGAAGTAAAGCACTCCTCAGCAAATGTAAAAGAATAGAAATTATAACAAACTGTCTCTCAGACCACAGTGCAATCAAACTAGAACTCAGGATTAAGAAACTCACTCAAAAACGCTCAACTACATGGAAACTGAACAACCTGCTCCTGAATGACTACTAGGTACATAACGAAATGAAGGCAGAAATAAAGATGTTCTTTGAAATCAACGAGAACAAAGACACAACATACCAGAATCTCTGGGACACATTCAAAGCAGTGTGTAGAGGGAAATTTATAGCACTACATGCCCACAAGAGAAAGCAGGAAAGATCTAAAATTGACATTCTAACATCACAATTAAAGGAACTGGAGAAGCAAGAGCAAACACATTCAAAAGCTAGCAGAAGGCAAGAAATAACTAAGATCAGAGCAGAACTGAAGGAAATAGAGACACAAAAAACCCTTCAAAAAATCAATGAATCCAGTCGCTGGTTTTTTGAAAAGATCAACAAAATTGATACACCACTAGCAAGACTAATAAAGAAGAAAAGAGAGAAGAATCAAATAGATGAAATAAAAAATGATAAAGGGGATATCACCACCGATCTGACAGAAATACAAACTACCATCAGAGAATACTATAAACACCTCTATGCAAATAAACTAGAAAATCTAGAGGAAATGGATAAATTCCTCAACACATACACCCTCCCAAGACTAAACCAGGAAGAAGTTGAATCTCTGAATAGACCAATAACAGGCTCTGAAATTGAGGCAATAATTAATAGCTTACCAACCAAAAAAAGTCCAGGACCAGATGGATTCACAGCCGAATTCTGCCAGAGGTACAAGGAGGAGCTGGTACCATTCCTTCTGAAACTATTCCAATCGAAAGAAAAATAGGGAATCCTCCCTAACTCATTTTATGAGGCCAGCATTATCCTGATACCAAACCTTGGCAGAGACACAACCCAAAAAGAGAATTCTAGACCAATATCCCTGATGAACATCGATGCAAAAATCCTCAATAAAATAATGGGAAACTGAATCCAGCAGCACATCAAAAAGCTTATCCACCATGATCAAGTGGGCTTCATCCCTGGGATGCAAGGCTGGTTCAACATACGCAAGTCAATAAATGTAATCCAGCATATAAACAGAACCAATGACAAAAACCACATGATTATCTCAATAGATGCAGAAAAGGCCTTTGACAAAATTCAACAGCCCTTCATGCTAAAAACTCTCAATAAATTGGGTATTGATGGGATGTATCTCAAAATAATAAGAGCTATCTATGACAAACCCACAGCCAATATCATACTAAATGGGCAAAAACTGGAAGCATTCCCTTTGAAAACTGGCACAAGACAGGCATGCCCTCTCTCACCACTCCTATTCAACACAGTGTTGGAAGTTCTGGCCAGGGCAATGAGGCAGGAGAAGGAAATAAAGGGTATTCAATTAGGAAGAGAGGAAGTCAAATTGTCCCTGTTTGCAGACGACATGATTGTATATCTAGAAAATGCCATTGTCTCAGCCCCAAATCACCTTAAGCCAATAGGCAACTTCAGCAAAGTCTCAGGATACAAAATCAATGTGCAAAAATCACAAGCATTCTTATACACCAATAACAGACAAACAGAGAGCCAAATCATGAGTGAACTCCCATTCACAATTGCTTCAAAGAGAATAAAATACCTAGGAATCCAACTTACAAGGGATGTGAAAGACCTCTTCAAGGAGAACTACAAATCACTGCTCAATGAAATAAAAGAGGATACAAACAAATGGAAGAACATTCCATGCTCATGGATAGGAAGAATCAATATCGTGTAAATGGCCATACTGCCCAAGGTAATTTATACATTCAATGCTATCCCCATCAAGCTACCAATGACTTTCTTCACAGAATTGGAAAAAACTACTTTAAAGTTCACATGGAACCAAAGAAGAGCCCGCACTGCCAAGTCAATCCTAAGCCAAAAGAACAAAGCTGGAGGCATGACGCTACCTGACTTCAAACTATACTACAAGGCTACAGTAACCAAAAGAGCATGGTACTGGTACCAAAACAGAGATATAGACCAATGGAACACAACAGAGCCCTCAGCAATAATGCCACATATCTACAACCATCTGATCTTTGACAAACCTGACAAAAACAAGCAATGGGGAAAGGATTCCCTATTTAATAAATGGTGCTGGGAAAACTGGCTAGCCACATGTAGAAAGCTGAAACTGGATCCCTTCCTTACACCTTATACAAAAATTAATTCAAGATGGATTAAAGACTTAAATGTTAGACCTAAAACCATAAAAACCCTAGAAGAAAACCTAGGCAATACCATTCAGGACATAGGCATGGGCAAGGACTTCATGACTAAAACACCAAAAGCAATGGAAACAAAAGCCAAAATTGACAAATGGGATCTAATTAAACTAAAGAGCTTCTGCACAGCAAAAGAAACTACCATCAGAGTGAACAAGCAACCTACAGAATGGGAGAAAATTTTTACAATCTGCTCATCTGACAAAGGGCTAATATCCAGAATCTACAATGAATTCAAACAAATTTACAAGAAAAAAACAACCCCATCAAAAAGTGGGTGATGGATGTGAACAGACACTTCTGAAAAGAAGACATTTATGCAGCCAAAAGACACATGAAAAATGCTCATCATCACAGGCCATCAGAGATATGCAAATCAAAACCACAATGAGATACCATCTCACACCAGTTAGAATGGCAATCATTAAAAAGTCAGGAAACAACAGCTGCTGGAGAGGATGTGGAGAAATAGGAACACTTTTACACTGTTGGTGGGACTGTAAACTAGTTCAACCATTGTGGAAGTCAGTGTGGCGATTCCTCAGGGATCTAGAACTAGAAATACCATTTGACCCAGCCATCCCATTACTGGGTATATACCCAAAGGATTATAAATCATGCTGCTATAAAGACACATGCACATGTATGTTTACTGCGGCACTATTCACAATAGCAAAGACTTGGAACCAACCCAAATATCCAACAATGATAGACTGGATTAAGAAAATGTGGCACATATACACCATGGAATACTATGCAGCCATAAAAAAGGATGAGTTCATGTCCTTTGTAGGGACATGGATGAAGGTGGAAACCATCATTCTCAGCAAACTATCGCAAGGAGAAAAAGCCAAACACCACATGTTCTCACTCGTCGGTGGGAACTGAACAATGAGAACACATGGACACAGGAAGGGGAACATCACACACCGGGGTCTGTTGTGGGGTGGGGGAGGGGGGAGGGATAGCATTAGGAGATATACCTAATGTTAAATGACGAGTTAATGGGTGCAGCACACCAACATGGCACATGTATACATATTTAACTAACCTGCACGTTGTGCACATGTACCCTAAAACTTAAAGTATAATTTAAGAAAAGGAAGAAAAAAAATTAGTGTGTTTTGTGATTTTTAACTATGAGGTACTTATTTTCCTTTAAATTTCAATTGTAGGATTTCTTTATGTCCTTAGGTGAAGGTAGGTAATTCCAGGGATTTGCTTGTTTCACTAATGTACCTAGGCTCACTACTTGTTTGCGACCTCAAAATTATCTATGTAGTATTCATTTGACCAGTCAATTAATGTGAAATAGAATTTCATCTCTGTGTGTTGGTAGGCTTAGGTTTAAAATTTCTCAAGTGAGGGACATCATTGAAAATGGTAGAGGAAGAAACTCCAAAACTGCATTCATCCATTAAAGAAAAAATGGTCAGAATAAAATATTTTGGAAGACAAATTATAATTTAGGAATTACAACAAGAAAGGGAACACTTAATTTTTAAAAGGTACCAAATTTCAGTGAGAGAGTATTATGGCATTTTAACTTACTGTCTACCATCCTACACTACCTAGCTGGTAGGCTGCCATAGGGGCAGCTGCTTGTTTTCCTGGTGTGGCTTGCTAGGAGCCAGAGAGGCAATTTGGACGCTGTTCTCACATAAATGTGGTTTTGTGTTTTGATCTGTCTGAAAGCTCCCAGAGGGGTTAGCTCAGAATTGTGGTTTTTTGTTTGTTTGTTTTGTTTGTTTGTTTGTTTTGCCAGCCTTTTAACTTTTGTTGAAAGCATTTAAAGGCAAACATGCAGGCTGCAGCCTCCTAGGACAAGAAATAATAGAAAGAACAAGCCATAGACAGACCAAAAATCCTTGGGGAAAATGCTACTGAAGGAGATATGTGGGGAGTAAGGGCTTTTAAAAGCCCCTGTATATAGAAGGGAAACAGAAAGCTATGGGAGAGATACATGCTCAGAAAACACTGGAGAAAACCTGAAGATTTCACTTCTTACTGACCTTTACTTTAGGCTCTAGCAAGGAGGAAGTGAAGGTCTATGCAGAGATGTAAGTGGCCCAGCTAAGCACCAAAAGAGTGCACCAACACAGAGCCAATCTACAAAGATTGTAAGATAACTAAAAACATTTTTTAACTTTAGATATTTTTAAAAACATGTTTAATTACTAAGTGACCACTGAGATAACAGAACAGAGATTTCAAGGACCAAAAATGACAAAGAATATAGTCTTTAAAAATAGATCAGAAAAATCACCAAACAAACAAAAAATCACAACCTACAACAAATAGCAACAAAAAACCCCAAGGAGGAGAGATAACCTGATTTATAAGGTTACCACATTATAATAATATAAATGTCCAGTTTTCAAAAAAAAAGAGGCACAAACAAAGTAAGAAAGTATGGTTCATTCACAGAAAGAAAAAAAATTAATAGCTATGGACCCTGAGTAAGCCTAGACATTTGCCACATTAAATGCAGACTTTATGCTTTAAATAAACTGTCTTAAATATGCTCAAAGAGCTAAGGGAAACAATGAACAAAGAACTAAAGGAAGCCTGGAGAACTATTATCTCAACAAAGTGAGGATATCAATAGAGATAGAAGTTGTAAAAGAGCACTACATAAAAATTCTGGATACGGAATTATAGCTGGATAGAAATAATGAGTTCTGGTATTTTGCAGATCTGTAGGGTAAATATGGGAGCAGAGATAAAATCAATAGAGAATAGAAAAGAAATAGAGAGTTTGAATGAAACCAGAAGTTGCTCCCTCCAAAAGATATGAAAATTGTCAAATCTCTAGCAAGACTGTCAAAAAAAAGAAAGAAAGAGAGAGAGACTCAATTCATGGAAATTTGGAAGTAGAGAACACATCAGCACAATGCACAGTTGCAGAATAGGAGGATCCAGCCCCCGTATCTCCACAGATACATTGATCTTAACAAACAACTTTATAGTTTGGATGTTTGTTCCTAAAAAGCTCATGTTGAAATTTGATGCCTAATCTTGGAGGTGGAGCCTAATGGGAAGTGTTTTGGTTATGGGAGTAGATCTTTCATGAAAAGATTAATACCCTCCCTCAGGGAGGGGGTGAGTGAGTTCCTGTTCTACTAGATCCCAGGAGAGCTGGTTGTTAAAAAGAGCCTGGCACCTCCCTTTCTCTCTTACTTTCTCTCTCACCATGTGATCTTTATACACCCTGACTCCCCTTCACCATCTGCCATGAGTAGAAGCAGCCTGAGGCCATCACCAGAAGTAAATGCTGGTGCTGTGCTTTTTGTACAGCCTGCAGAACCATGAGCCAAATAAACCTCTTTCCTTTATAAATAACTCAGCCTCAAGCATTTCTTTGTCACTACATAAAATGGACTGAGACAGATGAGAAAACATTTAGGGGAGCCCAGGAATCCAGCTGAAAGTTTCGAGCTCCCTGCTGTAGAAAAAAACAAAAAAACAAAAAAACAACCTAGGAATAGATGTATTGAAGAGGGTAAGTAGAACAATTTCATATACCCATGTCATCCCCCACCACCCACCTGCCCAAGGTGGCAGAGCTCAGGGCCAAAAGAGACCTCCTCAGAAACTGACGGATCCTATGAACTGGCTTGTGTATTCCACCAAAAGTTCCACTCATGAACCTCATAGGATGTTTCACCTGTGGACCTTCCAACTAGCTGACATACACCCTCATTAGTCCACATGCTCCTTCCCCAAGAGCTGAGACCCTGCATTCACCCACAGATAGTGTGCATGAGCCTCAATAGACAGCACACAGATATGACCAGCCACTGCAACTCTGCTAGATTTGGAGAAAATGCTCAATCTTGACACTTCAAGATTGCACTGCCATAGAGAAAATAATTAGGAGGCTTTCAGCAGCTGGCATGGCATTGTGAAATCAAGAGAAGGTACACAATCCCAAGACTTCAGAAGATTGGAGCAGATATATCCATACAAAATATCTGAGAGATCCCCCAAAATCTTGAGTCAGACTCACTTGTGGAGATCTTTACCTCGAGGAGGTTACTGTTTCTTCAAATGTGAAGACAGAGACACAAGACTTCAAGGGAAATGAAGAATCAAGGACACATGAGACACCAAAGGAACAAAATAAAGCTCCAATGGCTGATGCCAAAGAAATGAAAATCAATGAACTTCTTGATAAGAATTATAATAATTGTCTTAGAAAAGCTCAGTGAGCTACAACATAACACAGATAAATAACTAAATGAAATTTTAAAAACACATGAACAGAATGAGAAATTTAACAAAGAGATAGAAACTATACAAAAGAACCAAACAAATTCTGGAGCTGAACAATAACTGAACTGAACAATTCAACAGATAGCTCAACAACATGCTTAATCATGCAGGAAAAAAGTCAGTAAACTTAAAGACAGATTGTTTAAAATTATCCAGTATACAGAATGAAAAGAAAAAAGAATGGAAAAGGGTGAAGAATGCTTACAGGACTATGGAAGACCACCAAGTGAACCAATAGATGCATTATGAAAGGCCAAGGAGCAGAAAAAAAGAAAGGGAGAGAAAGCATATTTAAATAAATGATGACAGAAAACTTCCCAAATCTGGAGAGAGAAATTAATATCCAGATCTTTGAAGCCCAAAGAACTCAAAACAGATTGAACATAAAAAGGTATTCACTGAGACACATTATGATCAAATTGCGAAAAGTCAATGACAAGGAGAATTTTGTAAGCAGCAAGAGAAAAGCAACTCACCACATAAAGGGAATCCCCATAACATTACAAGGGATTTCTTAGAAGAAACCTTGCAGACCAGGAGAGAGTGGGATAATACATTCAAAGGGCTGAAAGAAAAAAAAAACACTTCCAACTAAGAATGCTTTGTCCAGCAAGTTGTCCTTCAGAAATGAAAATAAATAAATAAATAAATAAAAATGTTCCCAGACAAACAAAAGCTGAGGGAGTTTATCACCAATAGGCCTTCCTTACCAAATGCTAAAGGGAGTTCTTCAAGTTTAGAAACAAAAGGATGATAATTAGCAACATTAAAACATATGAAAGTATAAAACTCACCAGTAAAAATAAGTATATAGTTGAATTCAGAATAGTCTAATAATGTAATGATGTTATATAAATCACTTTCAACTCTAGTATAAAGTTAAAAGACAAAAGCATTAAAAATAACTCTAGCCATAATAATTTTTTAATGAACACACAATACAGAATGATGTAAATTGTGACATCAATAACTTAAAATGTGGCAGTGGAGAAGTAAAAGTGTAGTTATTGTCTGTGATTAAACTTGTTATCAGCTAGAATCAATAATAATACTTATATCAGCAATATAAAACTAGAAATCAACAACAGGAGGAATCTTGGAAAAGTCACAAATACATGGAAGTTAAACAGCATTCCCCTGAAAAACCAATAAATCAAAGATTAAATAAAAAAGGAAATGAAAATTATCTTGAGAGAAACAAAAATGAAAATATCATATACCAAACTTATAGTATACATCAAAAGCCATTATAACAGAGAAGTCTATAGCAATAAATGCCAACATTAAGAAAAACAAAAGATTTGAAATAAACAACCTAACTTTATAACTCACAGAGAAAAAGAAGAAAAAATCAAGCCTAAAGTGATTAGAAAAAAAGAAAATAATCAATATAACAGCAGAAATAAATGAAATAGAGACTAGAAAAACAATCGAAATGACCAAATAACTAAGAGTTGGTTTCTCAAAAAGAAAGATAAACCAAATTGACAAACCTTTAGCTAGACTAGAAAAAAAGAGAGTAGACTCAAAAAAATCAGAAATGAAGGAAGAGACATTACAGCTGATAGCACATAAATGCAATGGATCAGGAGAGACTACTGGAAGGTGGCACACCCCAACTACAAGGGGACAGAAGCTCCTTCACTCAGGAACCTTCCAGTCCACACCCTATGTATGTCTTCATCTCAATGTTCAACTATACCCTTTGTCATATCCTTTAGTAATATAATAAACCAGTAAATGTAAGTGTTTTCTCAAATTCTGTGAGTCATGCTAACAAATTAATTGTACCTGAGGAAGGGGTCTAGAAAAACCCTGATTATTAGCTGGTAGGTCAGAAGCATGTGTAAAACAATCTGGAGCTTTCAACTGGCATTAGAAGTGGGGGGCCATCTTGTGGGACTGAGCCCTTAACCTGTAGGATTTGACTCTAATTCCAGGTAGAGAGTGTCATAATCAAATTGAATTATAAGACACCCTGTTGGTGTCTGTTGCAGAAAAGTTTGGTGTTTAGGGAAAAAAGCCACACATTTTGGCCACAAAAAGTGTTCTGTGTTGTGTTGAGTGGAGCATTTGAGAGAAGGAAGAACATCTTGTGTTTTTTTTTCCTATCAAATACACTAATATACAGCATAATATCGATAGGTAACAATAATGTATTATATACCTAAACTTTGCTAAGACAGTAGATATGTTAATTGTTCTTAACACACACACAAACACACACACAGAGACACACAATGATAATAAAGGGGATGGGAGGACTCTTTGGAAAGTGATAGATATATTTATGACCTTATCATTAACATTAAATGTATAGAGCTTTTTTATATATCAATCATATATCAATTAAATAGTTTTAAAATGAAATAAAGTGTGGGGACATTACTAGCGACCTTACAGAAATATGAAGTAGTATAAAACATACTATGGACAATTGTCTACTGCAAATTAGATAACCTAGATAAAATGGACAACTTCCTAGAAACACAAAAACTGCCCAAATGACTCAAGAAGTACAAAATCTGATGAGATATAGGTAAAGAGAATGAATCAGTAACCAAAAACCTCCTAGCAAAGAAAAGTCCAGGATCAAATGGCTTCAGTGGTGAATTGTACCAAACATTTAAAAGTAATTAACATAAAGCTGGGCGCAGTGGCTCACGCCTATAATTCCATCACTTTGGGAGGCTGAGGTGAGCAGGATCACCTGAGGTCAGGAGTTCTAGACCAGCCTGGCCAACATGGTGAAACCCCATCTCTACTAAAGATACAAAAATTAGCCAGGCATGGTGGTGCATGCCTGTAATCCCAGCTACTTGGGAGGCTGAGGCAGGAGAATAGCTTGAATGCGGGAGGTGGAGGTTGCAATGAGCTGAGATTGCACCACTGTGCTCCAGCCTGGGTGACAGAGCGAGACTGTCTCAAAAAAAAAAAAAAATTAACACAAACACATCTTGAAGTATTCCAAAAACTAGAAGAGGATTGCAACATTTCCTAACTCATTCTATGAAGACATCCTTAAACTGAGATCACAGCCAGACAAAAATATCACAAGAAAACTATAGATCAATATCACTTATGAATATAGATGTAAAAATTCTCAAAAATATCAACAACTATCAAACTGAATCTAACAGCATATTAAAATATTATACTCCATGACCAAGTGGAATTTATTCCAGGAATACATATTTAGTTCAATATATGAAAATCAACATAATACATCACATGAAGAGAATGAAGGAAAAACATCACGTTCTTACAAATTGATACAGAAAAGGCCTTTGACAAATTCCAATTCCCTACCATGATAAAAACACTCACCAAACCAGGAATAAAAGAGAACTTCCTTCACATGATAAAAGGCATTTACAAAAAACTTATAGCTAGCATCATACTTAAGGATGAAAGGCTTTCTCCTATAATCAAAAACAAGACAAGGATGCCCACTTTTACTGCATCAATTCAACATGGTACTGGAAGTCTAGCCAGATAATTAGGCAAGACAAAAGAATAAAGGGCATATAAATTGGAAAGGAAAAAGTGAAACTCTCTCTCGTCATTAATGACATGATGCTATACATAGAAAATCCCAAGATCCACAAGAAACTTACTAGAATTAATAAACCAGTTCAGCCACCTGTGGCAAAATGCTTGTTACCATTCCACAAAGACATAAGAAGCTCGCATCATAATGTCAATGTGCTCACTGCTACTTTCATAAAAAAAAAACCTGCTATGAAAATAATGTGTAATTTGTTGTCAATTTAAATAAATTCTGGCATAGATTCCTTTCTTTTTTAAACTTCAGATTAGCACTTTGAGTAGGATCATTCAGGCTTGATCATATGCTCCAACTTTATAACTACATTTTACACATTTAAATTAATATGAAAAAAGATTGTGCTCACTTTGGCAGCACATATACTAAAATTGGAACGATATAGAGAAGATTAGCATGGCCCCTGTGCAAAGATGACATGCAAATTCATGAAGCATTCCATATTTTTAATTAAAAGACACAGAATGGCAAGGTGGATAAGAGTCAAGACCCATCAGTGTACTGTATTCAAAAGACCCATCTCACATGCAAAGACACACATAGGCTCATGAAAGCAGAAAGAAAGCAGGGTTGCAATCCTAGCTTCTGACAAAACAGACTTTAAACCAACAAAGATCAAAAAAGACAAAGAAGGGCATTACACAATGGTAAAAGTTCAATTCAACAAGGAGATCTAACTATCCTAAATATATATGCACCGAATACAGGAGCACTCAGATTCATAAAAAGAAGTTCTTAGAGATCTACAAAGAGACTTAGACCCCCACGCAATAATAGTGGAAGACTTTAACACCCCACTGTCAATATTAGACAGATTGTCAAGACAGAAAACTAACAAGGATATTCAGGACTTGAATTCAGCTCTGGACCAAGTGGACCTGACACATATCTACAGAGCACTCCATCCAAAAACAACAGAATATACATTTTTCTTGGTGCCATGTAGCACTTACTCTAAAGTCGATCACATAATTGGAAGTAAAACACTCCCCAGCAAATGCAAAAGAACTGAAATCATAACAGTCTCTCAGACCACAGTACAATCAAATTAGAACTCGAGATTAAGAAACTCACTCAAAACCACACAACTACATGGAAACTGAACAACCTGCTCCTGAATGACTCCTGGGTAAATAATGAAATTAAGGCAGAAATCAAGAAGTTCTTTGAAACTAATGAGAACAAAAATACAAAGTACCAGAATCTCTGGGACGCAGCAAAAGCAGTGTTAAAAGGGAAATTTGTAGCACTAAATGTGCACATCAAAAAGCTACAAAGATCTCAAATTAACACCCTAACAACACAACTAAAAGAACTAGAGAACCAAGAGCAAACAAACCCCAGAGCTGGCAGAAGACAAGAAATAACCAAGATCAGAGTTGAACTGAAGGAGATACAGACATGAAAAACCCTTCAAAAAGTCCATGAATCCAGGAGCTGGTTTTCTGAAATAAAATAAATAAATAAATAAATAAATAGGCCACTAGCTACACTAATAAAGAAGAAAAGACAGAATAATCAAATAGACACAATAAAAAATGATAGAGGATATCACCAATGACCCCACAGAAATACAAAAAACTACCAGAGAATACTATAAACACCGCTATGCAAATGAACTAGAAAATCTAGAAGAAATGGATAAATTCCTGGACACATAGACCCTCAAGACTGAACCAGGAAGAAGTTGAATCCCTGAATAGACCAATAACAAGTTCTGAAATTGAGGCAGGAATAAATAGCCTACTAACCAAAAAAATCCCAGGACCAGACAAATTTACAACTGAATTCACCCAGAGGTACAAAGAGGAGCTGGGACCACTTCTTCTGAAACTATTCCAAACAACTGAAAAGAAGAGACTCCTCCCTAACCCACTTTATGAGGCCAGCATCATCCTGATACCCAAAACCTGGCAGAGATACAACAAAAACAAAAAAACTTCAAGCCAATATCCCTTATGAACATCAATGCAAAAATCCTCAGTAAAATACTGGCAAACAGAATCTAGTAGCATATTGAAAAGCTTATCCACCACGATCAAGTTGGCTTCATCTCTGGGATTCAAGTCTGGTTCAGCATATGAAATCAAATTAACGTATTTTATCACATAAACAGAACCAATGACAAAAACCACAAGATTATCTCAACAGATGCAGAAAAGGCCTCCGATAAAATTCAACATCCCTTTGAGTTAAAAACTCTCAACAAACTAGGTATTGAAGGAACATACCTCAAAATAATAAGAGCCATTTATGGCCAGGGGTGGTTGCTCATGACTGTAATCCCAGCACGTTGGGAGGCTGAGGCGGGCAGATCACCTGAGGTCAGGAGTTCGAAACCAGCCTGGCCAACATGGCGAAATTCCATCCCTACTAAAAATACAAAAATTGGCCTGGCATGGTGGCAGGTGCCTGTAGTCCCAGCTACTCGGGAGGCTGAGGCATGAGAATCACTTGAACCCAGGAGGCAGAGGTTGCAGTGAGCCGAGATTGTGCCACTGCACTCCAGCCTGGGTGACAGAGCAAGACTCCATCTCAAAAAAAGAAAGAAAAAGAAAAGAAAGAAGAGTCATTTATGACAAACTCATAGCCAATATCATACTGAATGGGCAAAAGCTGGGAGCATTTCCCTTGAAAACCAGCACAAGACAAAAATACACTCTCTCTCCCCTTCTATTTTTTTTTTTTTTTTTTTTTTGAGACGGAGTCTCGCTCTGTCACCCAGGCTGGAGTGCAGTGGTGCGATCTCGGCTCACTGCAACTTCCGCCTCCTGGGTTCACGCCATTTTCCTGCCTCAGCCTCCCGAGTAGCTGGGACTACAGGCACCCGCCACCGCACATGGCTAATTTTTTGTATTTTAGTAGAGTTGGGGTTTTACCATGTTAGACAGGATGGTCTCGATCTCCTGACCTCGTGATCTGCCCGCCTCGGCCTCCCAAAGTGCTGGGAGTACAGGCATGAGCCACCGTGCCTGGCCTCTCCCCTTCTATTTAACATAGTATTAGAAGTTCTGGCCAGGGTAATTCGTCAAGAGAAAAAAATAAAGGGTATTCAAATAGGAGGAGAGGAAGTCAAATTGTCTCTTTTTGCAGATGACATGATCCTATATCTAGAAAACCCCATCACCTCAGCCCAAGATCTTCTTAAGCTCATAAGCAACTTCAGCAAAGTCAGGATACAAAATCAATGTGCAAAAATCACAAGCATTACTATACACCAACAACAGACAAGCAGAAAGCCAAATCATGAAAAAACTCCCATTCACAATGGCTACAAAGAGAATAAAATACCTAGGAATACAGCTAACAAGGGAAATGAAGGACCTCTTCAAGGAGAACTAGAAACCACTGCTCAAAAAAGTCAGAGAGGACACAAATAAATAGAAAAACATTCCATGCTCATGGATAGGAAGAATTAATATCGTGAAAATGGCCACACTGCCCAAAGCAATTTATAGATTCAATGCTATTCCTATTAAACTACCATTGATATTCTTCACAGAATTAGAAAAAACTACATTAGAATTCATATGGAACCAAAAAGAGCCAGTATAGCCAAGACAATCCTAAGCAAAAAGAAAAAAGTTGGAGGCATCACACTACTTCAAACTATACTACAAGGCTACGGTAACCAAAACAGCATGGTACTGGTACAAACAGACTCATAGACCAATGGAACAGAATAGAGATCTCAGAAATCAGACTGCACATCTACAACCATCTGATTTTCGACAAATCTGACAAAAGCAACAGGGAAAGGATTGCTTATTTAATAAATGGTGCTGTAAAAACTGTCTAGTCATATGCAGAAAACTGTAATTGGACCCCTTCCTTACATCATATACAAAAATTAACTCAAGATGGATTAAACACTTAAATGCAAAACCCCAAACCATAAAAACCCAGAAGAAAATCTGGGCAATACCACTCAAAATGTAGGGACGGGCAAAGATTTCACAACAAAAATGTCAAAAGCAATTGCAACAAAAGCAAAAATTGACAAATGGGATCTAATTAAACTAAAGAGCTTCTGCACAGCAAAAGAAACTATAATCAGAGTGAACAGACAACGTACAGGTTGGGAGAAAATTTTTGAAATCTATTCATCTGAAAAAAGTCTAATATCCAGAATCTACAAGGAACTTAAACAAATTTAGCAAAAAACCCCAAACAACCCCATTAAAAAGTGGGCAAAGGACATGAACACACACTTCTCAAAAGAAGACATTTATACAGCCAACAACCATGAAAAAAAGCTCCACATCACTGATCATTACAGAAATGCAAATCAAAACTACATTAAGATACCATCTCACACCAATCAGAATGGCAATTATTAAAGAGTCAAGAAACAACAGATGCTGATGAGGCTGTGGAGAAATAGGAACACTTTTACACTGTTGGTGGGAATGCAAATTAGTTCAACCATTGTGAAAGACAGTGTGGCAATTCCTCAAAGACCTAGAACCAGAAATACCATTTGACTCAGCAATCCCATTACTGGGTATATACCCAAAGGAATATAAATCATTCTATTATAAAGATACATGCACATGTATGTTCATTGCAGCACTATTCACAATAGCAAAGATGTGGAATCAACCCAAATGCCCATCAATGATAGATTGGATAAAGAAAATGTGGTACCATATATACCATAGAATACTATGCAGCCATAAAAAGGAATGAGATCATGTCCTTTCAGGGACATGGATGGAGCTGGAAGTCATTATCTTCAGCAAACTAATGCAGGAAGAGAAAACCCAACACTGCATGTTCTCACTTATAAGTGGGAGCTGAACAATGAGAACACATGGACAGAGGGAAGGGAACAACATACACTGGGGCCTGTCGGGGGAGGAAGGGGGAGGGCAGGGGAGGCAAGAGCATTAGGGAGAAGAGCTATTGCATGCCGGGTTTAATACCTAGGTGATGAGTTGATAGGTGCAGCAAACCACCATGGCACACATTTACCTATATAAAAAACCTTCACATTCTGTACATGTATCCTGGAACTCAAAATTAAATTAAAAAATTTATTTACTTCTCAATCAAAATTAATTACTTGGTCTTGTGATTTTAATTTTATTTTTCTCTAGGTCTGTATAAAGTGAGTGAATCCACTAAATGCTAGTATTCTAGTTCCTATGCTGTTACTATTTCTCCTTATAATTTAATAAACTGATATTTTGAATCCTGTAAATCTTGTGAACTTGCTAAACATGAGCTTTTCCCACACAGATGGATCTATTTTTCTGTTATGAGGTTATTGAGCTTCTGAGCTGGTATGGTCTAGGGCCAGATATTGTGTACTTCTTTTAATGCCATCAAGGTACTAAGTGTTATTATGGATGGCTTCTTGAGGACATCCAGTAGACCTGGCAACACAGAGACACATCCTTTGGCCTGACCAACAGCCTTTTCCATTTTGAAACTCCAAGAAAGTTTCAAGGGAGTTATAGAAGAATATTAGTGTCCCTCACCACTAATCAATCTAATTGATGGAATATGAAAATAAAATTAATTGGAGATGAAATTAACTAGAGAGCCCAACTATGTATGTGAGTTATGGATATAACATCTCAGATAAGACACGATGCTTATTATAAACTGCAGTAAGTGAACTGGTATGTTTCTAACACCAGAGAACAGTTACCTCAGAAACACATGTGAAAATGACATCATCAATTTCAAAAGAGACATGAGAAATTGTTGGAGTAGGGGCGTATTATTGAATAAATGATACTGGTATTATGTAGAAAAAAATCCATTTCTATTTTCCTCTTCCATTTTTCATTTACCAGCCAAAATTCATTCTAGGTAAATGAGTATTTATTTCTCCTTCCACTCCATTTAAAACACTCATTAAGACATCTAATCTTCCTGGGATTTGTTCATGTGTATTGGAATTTAACTTGTTTTTCCAAATAACTAGCTAATTATTCCAACACCGTTCACTAAATATGCAAAAAAAAAAAAAAAAAAGTTAACATAGCAGGCCTGAGATTGCTCTCCTTAGAAACTCCTGCTTGCCAGGACGGCCCTGGAGTCTGGGAACTTGGACTAAGGGAGAATTCCCACCATTCCTAGAGCTGATAAGAATGGCTCACTGTACATAAACTTTTTGTGCAAACAATGTGGTTCATGCAAAATACTTTCTTTCCTTCTTGGACTCTGGAATTTTGGCCTGTGCTAGGCAAAGGGCAGATACATGAAAAGCCCCCAGTAAAAATCTTGGGCATTGAGTCTCTAATGTTGTCTTTGGTAGACAAAACATTTCACACATGTTGTCACAATTAATTGTTGGAGGAATTAAGCATATCCTGTGTGACCACACACAGCAAGAGGACTCTTGGAAGCTTGAGCCTATTTTATTCTAGATTTTGCTCCATGCTTTTTCCCCCTTTGCTGGTTTGGTTTTGTACCCTTTCACTGTAATAAATCACAGCTGTGAGTATAACTATATGCCAAGTCCTGTGTGTCCTGCTAGCAAATCATTGAACATGTGGATGGTCTTGAGGACCCACAGCAGACTGAATATTTCACTTTTTTCCATGAATCTGAACTGTCGTCTTAGTATAAATGCCTATATATGGGCTCTCTGTGTCCCATTTATCTTTTCCTGAGTCAGTTCTACTGTTTTAATAACCATAGGTTGATTAAAAAAATTTTAGATTCCTGCCCAACCTCCAAATTACTTTCCTTTCAAAATTGCTGGACTGTTCATAGGTTTGTGTGTGCACAGAAATTTATAAGGATTTCTTGAACCTCTGAAAACCTCTAAACCAAGGACCTCTAAAGGCAAATGGGGAAAACCTAAAAATATCCACTCACAGGAAAGAAAATACAACTAGCTAATAAACATCTGAAAATATGTTTAACCTCTTTACTAATATCAAAACAACAGTGCAATACTACATTATCCAATTCCATTAGTAAATGACTTAAAAATTAAAAATATATGCCGCTAAGGTCATAAACACATTAAAAACAGTATGTTCTAAGCTTACCATCTCTTTCTAAGACAAACTTTCTAGTGTACAGTCCCATCTCAAAGGAAGTATTTACTTGATTCTGAAGCAAGGTGTTTCCACTAACCTGAACCAGCATGGAATACCTGGGCCAAGGATAAACAAAGATACACAGAGAAGGAAGGATCAGGAATGTTAATGGCAGAATATGAAGATTATCTGAATGGCTGTCCAATCAAACAGTACAAGTTAACCGCTGGAGTGAAGGTATAAACACATTAGATTAGGAAGTGGGCTCAAAAGAAGGTGAAAGTTCATGGAGTTGGTGAGAGGGATCAGGAGTGTCACCATGTAGGGGGTGGATGGCCTTGTAGAAAATATTTGAAGGATTGACAGGCTTTTGACAGACATTATAGCGGGGGAGGGATAACTGGAGGGAAGGGACAAAGTAAGAAAGGTAGCTTCTCCAGGTACAACAAACTGTGTGAATAAGCTGCGGTGCAGATAATGAGTATGAAAAGCTTATTTTAATCTGTAAAGAGTATATGATATATGTGCCACCCTAAAAGGCATTGGGTACAAATGTTTCAGAGATAAGTTTTAAGGTGTCTTTAAGGTACAGACGATCTCTATCTTATACAAACAGTTCCTGAGACTAGAAAAAGAACAAAAGCTATCCAAACTGATTTAATGAGTTCAACATAACAAAACAATAATGAGAAAATTAAAGAATAAAAATAAAATTATAGGGTAACTTCAATCATAAACAATAATGAAAAATTGTCAAGGTGAACCCTGCAGTATATTAATAAACAATAATAATAACAAAAATACTGTGATAGAACTTCAATGAGATAGGCATATCCACAATTGTAAATAGGGATATGCATACTTACAGTCAAAGATTTCAGCAACACTCTTTCAATAACAAAAAATAGAGACAAAATAAGTAAAGCTGTACAATAGAAGACATAAAATTATGAACTGGAGAAGGGCCCAAGATGGCTGAGTATAAACAGCTCTGGTCGGCAGCTCCCACTGAGACGAATGCAAAAGGCAAGTGGTTTCTGCATTTCCAACTGAGGTACACAGATTTTCTCTGGGTCATTGGGACTGACTAGGTGGATGGCATCATCCATGGAGAACAAAGAAATGCAGGGTGGGGCGACAGTTCACCTGGGAGCTGCATGGTGCAAAGGGACCTCCCTCCCTCAGCCAAGGGAGGTGGTGAGGGACTGTGCTACCTGCTCAGGGTTCTACACTTTTCCCACGGATTTTTGCAATCTGCAGATCAGAAGATTCCTTTGTGTGCTTACACCACCAGGGCCTTGGGTCCCAAACACAAAACTGGGCAGACCTACGGCAGCTGCACCAGTCAGTAGCAGTTGGGGCAGGCACTGAGCTGCAGGAGTTTTTACATACTCTGGTGGCTCCCAGAACTCCAGGGTGGCAGAAGAGCCGTCCACTCCCATGGAAAGGGGGCTGAAGTCAGAGAGCCAAGTAGCCTTGCTCAGTAGGTCCCACAACCACAGAATCCCACAAGCTAAGACCCACTGGCTTGGAATCCCCGCTGGACAGCACAACAGCCTGGAGTCTGCGGAAGATGACCGAGTTCCCTGGGGGAGGGGCGACCACCATTACTGTGGCTCTAGTTGGCAGTTTTCCACTGCCAGTGCTAGAGAAGCTGGGAGGTTTGGACTGGGTGATATTCCCCCACAGCACAGCACAGCGGCTGTAGAAGATCTTGGCCAGACTGCTTCTTTAGGTGGCACCTGGATCCATCCCTCCTCATTGGGCAAGGCCTACCTGCAGGAATTCCTGCAACTCTAGCCAGGGGCTTACAGACAGAACTCTCATCTCCCTGGGAAAGAGCACCTTCAGAGAGGGGTGGCCATGGTCTCAGGTTCAGCAGACTTACTCTTTCCTGCCTGCTGACAAGGGGGATTCCCCAAGCACAGCACGCCAGCTCCACTAAGCGGAAGCCAGACAGCTTCCTCCTGATCCCATGCCTCCTGACTGGGTGAGACCTCCCAACAGGGGTAGCCAGACACCTCATACAGGAGAGTTCTGGCTGGCATCAGGTCGGTATCCCTCTGGGACAAAGCTTCCAGAGGAAGGAGCAGGCAGCAATCTTTGCTGTTCTGCAGGCTCCACTGGTGATACCCAGGTGAACAACGTCTGGTGTGGACCCCCAGCAAACTGCAGCAGACCTGCAGAAGAGGGACCTGATTGCTGGAAGAAAAACAAACAAACAGAAGGCAACAACAACAAAAACATCAACAAAAAAAGACCACACAAAAACCCCATACAAAGGTCAACAGCCTCAAAGAGCAAAGGTAGATAAATCCATGAAGATGAGGAAGAACCAATGCAAACTGCTGAAAATTCCAAAAGGCAGAATGCCTCTTCTCCTCCAAATGATTGCAACACCTCTCCAGCAAGTGCACAGAACTGGGCTGAGGCTGAGATGGATGAACTGACAGCAGTAGGCTTCAGAATGTGGGTAATAACAAACTTCATTGAGCTAAAGGATTATGTTATAACCCAATACAAAGAAGCTAAGAATCATGATAAAAGGTTACAGGAGCTGTTAACTAGAATAACCAGTTTACAGAGAAACATAAATGACCTAATGAAGCTGAGAAACACAGCATTAGAACTTCAAGCAACACACAAGCATCAATAGCCAAATTGAGCAAGTGGAAGAAAGAGTATCAGAGCTTGAAGACTATCTTGCTGAAATAAGGCAGACAGACAAGATTAGAGAAAAAAGCAAGAAAAGGAATGAACAAAACCTCCGAGAACTATGGGACTATGTAAAAAGACCAAACCTATGACTGAGTGGAGTACCTGAAAGAGACAGAGAGAATAGAACCAAGTTGGAAAACATACTTCAGAATAACAACCAGGAGAACTTCCCCAACTTAGCAAGACAGGCCAACATTCAAATTCAGAAAATCCAGAGAACCCCAATAAGATACTCCATAAGAAGATCAACCCCAAGACACATAGTCATCAGATTCTCCGAGGTCAAAATGACGGAAAAAATGATAAGGGCAGCCAGAGAGAAAGATCAGGCCACCTACAAAGGGAAGCTCATCAGACTAACAGCAGATCTCAGTGGAAAACCTACAAGCCAGAATACATTGGGGGCCAATAGTCAACATTCTTAAAGAAAAAAATTTTCCAACCCAGAATTTTATATCCGGTCAAATTAAGCTACATAAGCGAAGGAAAATAAAATCCTTTTCAGACAAGCAAATGCTGAGGGATTTTCTCACCACCAGGCCTGCCTTGAAAGAGCTGCTAAAGGAATCACTAAACATGGAAAGGAAAAACAATTACCAGCCACTACAGAAACACACTGAAGTACCAACGACACTATGAAGCAACTACAGTAACAAGTCTGCAAAATTAATCAACCAGCATCATGATAACAGGACCAAATTCACACATAACAATATTACCCTTAAACATAAATGGGGTAAATGCCCCAATTAAAAGACATAGAATGGCAAGCTGGATAAAAAGAGAAGATGCATCAGTATGCTGTATTCAAGAGAAACATATCATGTGCAAAGACACACAGGCTTGAAATAAAGGGATGGAGGAAATTATACCAAGCAAATGGAAAGCAGTAAAAAGCAGGGGTGGGAATCCTAGTTTCTGACAAAATAGACTTTAAACCAACAAAGGTCAACAATGACAAAGAAGGGCATTACATAATATTAAACGGTTCAATTCAACAAGAAGAGCTAGCTATCCTAAATATATATGAGCCCAATACAGGAGCACCCAGATTCATAAAACAAGTTCTTAAAGACTCACAAAGAGACTCAGACCCCCACAAAATAACAGTGGGAGACTTTAATTCCCTGCTGTCAGTATAAGACAGATCATTGAGACAGAAAATTAGCAAACATATTCAGGACTTGAACTCAGTTCTGGACCGAATGGACCTGATAGGTATCTACAGAACTCTCCACCCAAAAACAACAGAAAATACATTTTTCTCAGCAGCACATGGCACTCACTCTAAAGTTGATCACATGATTGGAAGTAAAGCACTCCTCAGCAAATGCAAAACAACTGAAATCATAACAGTCTCTCAGACCACACAGCACTCAAGATTAAGAGTTGAGTGAATTGAAACCCACTCAAAACCACACAACTACATGGAAACTGAACAACCTGCTCCTGAAAGACTCCTGGGTAAATAATGAAATTAAGGCAGAAATCAAGAAGTTTTTTGAAACTAATGAGAACAAAGGGACAATGTACCAGAATCTGAGATGCAGCTAAAGCAGTGTTAAGAGGAAAATGTATAACACTGAATGCCCACATTGAAAAGCTAGAAAGATTTCAAATCAACACCCTAACATCACAACAAAAAGGCTAGAGAATAAAGAGCCAACAAACCCCAGAGCTAGCAGAAGACAAGAAATAACCAAGATGAGAGCAAAACTGAAGGAGATAGAGACATGAAAATCCCTTAAAAAATTCAATGAATCTAGGCACAGTGGCTCGCACCTGTAATCCCAGCACTTTGGGAGGCCGAGGCAGGCGGATCACGAGGTCAGGAGATTGAGACCATCCTGGCTAACACAGTGAAACCCCATCTCTACTAAAAATACAAAAAAAATTAGCCGGGCATGGTGGCGGGCGCCTGTAGTCCCAGCTACTCAGGAGGCTGAGGCAGGAGAATGGCGTGAACCCGGGAGGCGGAGCTTGCAGTGAGCTGAGATTGCACCACTGCACAATGAATCCAGGAGCTGGTTTTTTATTTATAAAAAAAAGTCAGTAAAATAGACCACTAGCTAGACTAACAAAGAGGAAAAGACAGAAGATTCAAATAAACACAATCAGAAATGATAAGGGGGATACCACCACTGACCCCACAGAAATACAAAAAAAAACCCCACCAGAGAATACTATAAACACCTTTATGCAAATAAACTAGAAAATCTAGAAGAAATGGATAAATTCCTGGAGATATACAGCCTCCCAAGACTGAACCAGCAAGAAGTTGAATCCCTGAGCAGACCAATAACAAGTTCTGAAATTGAGGTAGTAATAAACAGCCCACCAACCAAAAAAAATCTCAGGACCAGATGGATTTACAGCTGAATTCTACCAGAGTTACAAAGTGGAGCTGGTACTATTTCTTCTGAAACTATTCCAAACAACTGAAAAGGAGGGACTCCTCCCTAATTCATTTTATGAGGCCAGCATCCTCCCGATACCAAAACCTGGCAGAGATGCAACAAGAAAAGAAAACTTCGAGCCAATATCCCTGATGAACATACATGCAAAAATCCTCAGTAAAATACTAACAAACCGAATCCATATGCAAATCAATAAATGTAATTCATCACATAAACAGAACTAAAGAGAAAAAAACACATGATTATCTCAATAGATGCGGAAAAGGCCTTCGATAAAATTCAACATCCCTTCATGTTAAAAACTCTCAACAAACTAGGTATTGAAGGAACATACCTCAAAATAATAGCCATTTATGACAAACCCACAACCAATATCATACTGAATGGGCAAAAGCTGGAAGCATTTCCCTTGAAAACCAGAACAAGACAAGAATACCCTCTCTCACCACTTCTATTCGACATAGTATTAGAAGTTCTGGCCAGGGCAATCAGGCAAGAGAAAGTAATAAAGCATATTCGAATACGAAGAGAGGAAGTCAAATTGTCCTTGTATGCAGATAACATGATCCTATACCTAGAAAACCCTATCAATAGAGCCCAAAATCTTCTTAAGCTGATAAGCACCTTCAGCAAAGTCTCAGGATAAAAAATCAATGTGCAGAAATCACAAGCATTCATATATACAAACAGCAAACAAGCAGAGAGCCAAATCATGAATGAACTCCCATTTTCAATTGCCACAAAGAGAAGAAAATACCTAGGAATAAAGCTAACAAGGGAAGTGAAGGACCGCTTCGAGGAGAACTACAAACTACTGCTCAAGGAAATCAGAGAGGAAATGAGCAGATGGAAAAACATTCTATACTCATGGATAGGAAGAATCAATATTGTGAAAATGGCCATACTGCCCAAAGTGATTTATAGATTCAGTGCTATTCCCATTAAACTACCATTGGTATTCTTCACAGAATTAGAAGAAACAATTTTAAAATTCATATGGAAGCAAAAAAGAGCTCGTGTAGCCGGGAAAGTCCTAAGTAAAAAGAACAATGCTAGAGGCATCACGCTACCTGACTTCAAACTATACTATAAGGCTACAGTAACCAAAACAGCATGGTACCGGCACAAAAACAGGCACATAGACCAATGGAACAGAATACAGAACTCAGAAATAAAACTGCACATCTACAACCATCTGATCTTTGACAAACCTGACAAAAACAAGCAATGAGGAAAGGATTCCCTATTTAACAAATGGTGCTGGCAGAACTGGCTAGCCATATGCCAAAAATTGAAAATGGACCCCTTCCTTACACCATATACAAAAATTAACTCAAAATGGATTAAAGACTTAAATGTAAAACCCAAAACTATAAAAACCCTAGAAGAAAATCTGGGCAATACCATTCAGGACGTAGGGATGGGCAAAGATTTCATGACAAAAATGTCAAAAGCAACTGCAATAAAAGCAAAAATTGACAAATGGTATCTAATAAAACTAAAGAGCTTCTGCACAGCAAAATAAACTATCATCAGAATGAACAGACAACCTACAGAATGGGAGAAGACTTTTACAGTCTGTCCATCTGACAAAGGTCTAATATCCAGAATCTACAAGAAACTTAAATTTACAAGAAAAAACTAAACAACCCCATTAAAAAGTGGGCAAAGGAAATGAACAATTTTCAAAAGAAGACATAAATGCGGCCAAAAACACATATGAAAAAAAAGCTCAACATCACTGATCATTAGAGAAATGCAATCAAAATCACAATGAGATACCATCTCATACCAGTCAAACTGGTGATTATTAACAAGTCAAGAAACAACAGATCCTGGTGAGGTTGCAGAAGAATAGGGATGCTTTTACACTGTTGTTGGGAATGTAAATTAGTTCAAGCATTGTGGAAGACAGTGAGGCGATTCCCCAAAGACCTAGAATCAGAAATACCATTTGACCCAACAATCCCATTGTTGGGTATATACCCAAAGGAATATAAATCATTCTATTATAAAGATGCATGCACATGTATGCTCACTGCAGCAATATTCACAATAGCAAAGATGTGGAATCAACCCAAATGCCCATCAGTGATGGACTGGATAAAGAAAATGTGGTACATGTACACCACGGAATACTATGCAGCCATAAAAAAGGAATGAGATCATGTCCTTTGCAGTGACATGGATGAAGCAGGAAGCCATTATCCTCAGCAAACTAATGCAGAGACAGAAAATCCAACACTGCAGGTTCTCACTTATAAGTGGAAGCTGAACAATGAGAACACATCAACACAGAGACGGGAACAACACACACTGGGGCCTGTGGGGGGAGGGCAGCAAGCAGGGAGAGCATTAGGAAAATGAGTTAATGCATGCCAGGCTTAATAGCTGGGTGATGGGTTGATAGATGCAGCAAACCACCATGGCACACATTTACCTATGTAATTTACCTAGGTGATGGGTTGATAGATGCAGCAAACCACCATGGCACACATCTACCTGCACATCCTGCACATGTACCCTGGAACTTAGAAAATAAAATAAAATAAAATAAAATAAAATAATTCTGAACCAACTGGGCCTTATTGACATTTATAGAACAATTCACACAATAACAGAAGAATACACATTCCCTTCAAGTACACATAGAATATTTATCAAGGTAGACCATATTCTGGACCATAAATGAAGTCTCAGTAAATTAAAAGGATTCAAGTTACACGAAGTATGTTCTCTGGCTACAACGTAATTAAATTAGAAATCAATAACTGGAAAAGTCCCCAAATACTTGAGAACTACACAGCATACATCTAAATAACTAACTCTTGCATCAAAGAATAAACTCAAAGAGAAATCAGTAAGTAATTTCAAACTGAAGAAAAATGAAAACACAACACACCAAAAATTGTGAGATATAGTTAAAGTAGTATTAGAGGGAAATTTGCAGTACTAAAATCCCTATATTAGAAAAGAAGAAAGGTCTCAAATCAATGGCCTCAGTTTCTAGTTTAAGTGACCAGAAAAAGTAGAGTAACTTAAACACCAAGTAAACAAAAAAAATAATATATATGAAGGGAGAAACCAAGGAAATAGAAAACAGTAAAACAATAAAGAAAATCAATAAGACTAAACGCTAGTTCATTGAGATGGTCAATAAAATTGATAACCCTCTAGGCAGAAAAATTTTTAAAAAGAGAGAGAAGGAGAAGACACAATTAGTAACATCAGGAATGAGAGAGGTTAAATCATCAGATACTCTACAAACGTCAAAAGAATAATGAGAAACTGATTAACAAGGATGTAGTAAAACAGATACATATATTGCTGGTGGCAGTAAATACTTATAGTACCCCTTTCCAGGGAAATTTGAGAATACCTAATAAAACTACACACATGCACTTATTATTTGACCTACCAGCACCAGATCTAGGAATCTGTGAAGATACACGTCCAAACATACAAAAATACTGTATATTTTCTTTTTTTTTTTTTTTTTTCATTTTTTTTTATTATACTTTAAGTTTTAGGGTACATGTGCACATTGTGCAGGTTAGTTACATATGTATACATGTGCCATGCTGGTGCGCTGCACCCACTAACTCGTCATCTAGCATTAGGTATATCTCCCAATGCTATCCCTCCCCCCTCCCCCCTCCCCACCACAGTCCCCAGAGTGTGATATTCCCCTTCCTGTGTCCATGTGATCTCATTGTTCAATTCCCACCTATGAGTGAGAATATGCGGTGTTTGGTTTTTTGTTCTTGTGATAGTTTACTGAGAATGATGGTTTCCAGTTTCATCCATGTCCCTATAAAGGACATGAACTCATCATTTTTTATGGCTGCATAGTATTCCATGGTGTATATGTGCCACATTTTCTTAATCCAGTCTATCATTGTTGGACATTGGGTTGGTTCCAAGTCTTTGCTATTGTGAATAATGCCGCAATAAACATACGTGTGCATGTGTCTTTATAGCAGCATGATTTATAGTCATTTGGGTATATACCCAGTAATGGGATGGCTGGGTCAAATGGTATTTCTAGTTCTAGATCCCTGAGGAATCGCCACACTGACTTCCACAATGGTTGAACTAGTTTACAGTCCCACCAACAGTGTAAAAGTGTTCCTATTTCTCCACATCCTCTCCAGCACCTGTTGTTTCCTGACTTTTGAATGATTGCCATTCTAACTGGTGTGAGATGATATCTCATAGTGGTTTTGATTTGCATTTCTCTGATGGCCAGTGATGATGAGCATTTTTTCATGTGTTTTTTGGCTGCATAAATGTCTTCTTTTGAGAAGTGTCTGTTCATGTCCTTCGCCCACTTTTTGATGGGGTTGTTTGTTTTTTTCTTGTAAATTTGTTTGAGTTCATTGTAGATTCTGGATATTAGCCCTTTGTCAGATGAGTAGGTTGTGAAAATTTTCTCCCATGCTGTAGGTTGCCTGTTCACTCTGATGGTAGTTTCTTTTGCTGTGCAGAAGCTCTTTAGTTTAATTAGATCCCATTTGTCAATTTTGGCTTTTGTTGCCATTGCTTTTGGTGTTTTGGACATGAAGTCCTTGCCCACGCCTATGTCCTGAATGGTAATGCCTAGGTTTTCTTCTAGGGTTTTTATGGTTTTAGGTCTAACGTTTAAATCTTTAGTCCATCTTGAATTGATTTTTGTATAAGGTGTAAGGAAGGGATCCAGTTTCAGCTTTCTACATATGGCTAGCCAGTTTTCCCAGCACCATTAGGATACAAAATCAATGTACAAAAATCACAAGCATTCCTATACACCAACAACAGACAAACAGAGAGCCAAATCATGAGTGAACTCCCATTCACAATTGCTTCAAAGAGAATAAAATACCTAGGAATCCAACTTACAAGGGATGTGAAGGACCTCTTCAAGGAGAACTACAAATCACTGCTCAAGGAAATAAAAGAGGATACAAACAAATGGAAGAACATTCCATGCTCATGGGTAGGAAGAATCAATATCGTGAAAATGGCCATACTGCCCAAGGTAATTTACAGATTCAATGCCATCCCCATCAAGCTACCAATGACTTTCTTCACAGAATTGGAAAAAACTACTTTAAAGTTCATATGGAACCAAAAAAGAGCCCGCATCGCCAAGTCAATCCTAAGCCAAAAGAACAAAGCTGGAGGCATCACACTACCTGACTTCAAACTATACTACAAGGCTACAGTAACCAAAACAGCATGGTACTGGTACCAAAACAGAGATATAGATCAATGGAACAGAACAGAGCCCTCAGAAATAACACCACTTACCTACAACTATCTGATCTTTGACAAACCTGAGAAAAAGAAGCAATGGGGAAAGGATTCCCTATTTAATAAATGGTGCTGGAAAAAATACTGTATATTTTCACAAGGTTATTCCTTCCAGTATTATTTGTACTAGCTTAATATTAGAAACAAATGTCCACTCATAGGAAAGTGAGTAAATAAATTATGGTAGTGACACAATAAAGTACTATGCAGCTGTAAAAAATAATGTGGAAGACATTTATGAGTTGGCTTCAAATCTGTAAAATGCAAAAAATATAGAGGTTAATAGGACCAATATAATTTATTTTTTCTAATATATTCTCCTAAAAGAATTTGGTATCATGTGGCTATCTCATAGACCTGAGCTATGACCAAAAGGCTTCAACACCAACTAGGAGATGTCACCAAGAATAGGTGCAAATCACCAAGTCTAAAGCATTGGCTATAAAACTGAAACAAGGAAGACAGCAAAGGGTCTACAGAGGGGAATCTGTAAGACAGTCTCTGTAGGTGGTTCTCAGAAAGACCCTCTTCTGAGGCCCTGGACTTTAGGAGGAGGGGGCATCAGATGGAGCAGCAACCCTTGTCATTAGATGAAAACGAACTGTTGAGAGCACAGTTTGAGACTGGGTCCTTTCAGGACCTCATATCCAGGGCAGATCCTCAGGATGCTGCTGCCTGAGGCTGAGATCCAGAAATCTACTTGGGGGTTGAGAAACACAGAGTATCGCAATGAAAATTCCTATGTGAAGAACCCAAAGCATTTAGGTTCCCTCCTCTTGAGTCTCTGTTTCCTCCTTTCTTCCCTAGAGCTGAAAATTGAGGTTCATTCCTCCCTTGGATTCCCAGCCAGCTAGAGCCTTGGAGCAAAAGGTGGATGTCCATGTTCCCCCTCCCCCACTAAGACATGATTAGAGGGTTGGAACTTTCAGCCTCACCCCTTGACCTCCAAGGAGAGGACAGGGGCTGGAGATTGAGCTAATCACCAATGGTCAATGATTTCATCAATCATATCTATGCAATGAAACCTCTACAAAAACCCTAACTGTCTGAGATTTTCCAGGTTGGTGAACTCATTCATATTCTGGGAAGGTGGTGTACCCCAAATCCACATGGATGGCAGCTTCTGCATTTGGGACCCTTCTGGACCTTGCCATATGTACCTCTTCATCTGGCTTTTAATTTATATTCTTTATAATGAACCAATAATAGGAAGTAGCATTTCCCTGAGTTCTGTGGGCCCTTATAGCAAATTATTGAACCTGAGGAGGGGGTTGTGAGAACTCCCAACTAGTAGCTAAGTCAGACAGAAGTGTGGGTGACATGGAGATCCATTACTTGTGACTGTTGTCTGAAGTGGGGGAGGGCAGTCTTATGGGAATGAGCCCTTAACCAGAGAAGTCTGCACTAACTCTGGGTAGTGTCAGAATTGAATTAAATTGTAGGATACCTAGCTGGTGTCCTCAAAGAATAAAAGAATTGCTTGGTGTGAAAAATCCACACATTCTATCCCAGAAGTATTGTGGGTAGAGGAACCATTTTCTTTCACTTGGTACCCAGTGGATGCATGGGGCAGGGGGAAAGGAGAATACTCAATGTGAAAGAGGAGAAGGACTTACCATGGGGCTGCTACCTGGAATGGGACCAAAGAAACACGTCCTAAGGAATGAGCAGAGATCACAACACAAGAGAGCAAAGGGTATGCAGAGGGGAACCTATGAGACTATCCATGAAGCAGTTTCTGTAGGTGGTCCCCAGACCCTCCTCTAAGGCCCAAGACAGCAGGGAGAGAGAGCATCACATGGAACAGCAACCCACTTTGTGTCCCTCAATGGGAATGAGATCCTGCTGCATGGGGCTGAGATCCAGGAATCCCCTTGGGGGTCGAGAAGCTTGGAGTATCCTAATGAGAAATCCTAAGTGAAGGGCCCACAGCATCTAGGTTTCCTCCCCTCGAGTCTATGTCTCCTCCTTCTTTTCCTAGAACTGCCTGGATTGAGGTTCATTCCTCTCTTGCATCCCCAGCCAGCTGGAGCCTTGGAGCAAAAGGCAGATGTATGTGTTCTCTTCTGCCCTCCTCCACCCTCCGCCAGTTTTGAGCTGGTATCAGCCATCCCCACTGCCTGAATACTGCCAGTAAACAGACAGACAGAGAGCAGAGTGAGTGCCTACTTGGTGGGAGGAAGACAGCAGTAGCATAGTCCATGGTTCCCATCCCCACCCTTACCTTTCCTGATCCAGCACCACACGTGTTCACGAACTGTCACTTCACCATTTCCCCTCTCTGGGCTCCCCTGAAGCCAACTCCATCCATATGCCCACCTCTCCCACCCACACATAGAAACACAGGGCGCTGGGCTGGGACCCCTGGGATGTTCAAAAGGCAGGAGGCAGCCCGGGGATCCGAGGCACTACCTGTACCCGCATCTAGTCTCAGTCACCGCCTCTCAGGGATGGCATCTGCCGTCCTTGCACCCACCTCCTCCAATAGCAACAGCTGCTTCTCTTCACGAACGCCTCGGGCAGGTAGAGTCTGCTTCTTGTGCTCCTGGACAAAAGACAGACCGTCTAAGACCGCTAGCGGTTGGCTGAGGGATAGTTTCCTCTACCAAGAAATGCTGTAATTCCGGTCGCCTGAGAAATTAGTTTTCAGGCTGATGAAGCATGGAGAGACACCTACCCACCTTAATATTCCGCCGTTCCCCCCACCTCCCGCTCTGCGGAGCACAGTTGTCGTCTGCCTTTCCTGTACTTTCTGGGTGTAAGAAAACACTCCTCTAGGCCGGCTCAACCCAGAGCCTGGTCACATGACCCACCGTCAGCCCCTCCCCCCTCCACGTGACTGCGCAGTCCGCTAGTTCGCCACAGCCCTGGATGACAGTCAGAAGACAGCCTCCGGGGTGCTTGCTAGAAGACCCTCAAGCTCCTGGCCCAGACAGCTGGAAGGAAGGCCGGGCTTTGCTCTGGAGGACCACTGGGCTGGCGAGGAACATTCGATGAGGATTGGGGAGATGAAGTGATTTGTGATATTTTGTATACGACTAGAGCGACATACTAAAACACACTCAAGATCTGTCTTGAAAAATGCTGGTAAGCAAAACAAACATTCAAACTCCAATTTGCACCACCAGGATGATCCCTGTTAAAACTTTTGATTTGTGAAGGGAGGCAAAACTGCCACTTTGCCCTAATTTCGTAAACCTTAGCAAACTAACATCATATTGGAATTTAATTTATATCATTTATAATGAACCAGAAATAGGAAGTAATGAGAAATAAGATCAGGTGGGAAAAAGCCTTTGCATCCTGAGGCAAACAAAATGTAAAAGGGTCACTGTATCTATTTTTTTTCCTGAGAAAATAAAACTTTGCATATTTCCTGTTATCCTGGACTCTCTCCCCAAACCGACTTTATCCCTGTCTCTTGCTACTGTCTGAACATATATGTTCCAACCTTTTTAAATGTAAAAATACATGTGGGATGAACTCAGGAACTTTGGCAATTTTACAGTTTGGTCCTTTAAATACTTTTTAATTTTTAATTTTTAATTGACAAGCCAGTTCTTCTGAAATTGTAGTCTCTCTTACCTCTTCATTCCTTTGATACATTTTATATCATTGTAGAATTTTCTATTATTAAATAATATACACTTCACATGAGTTTGGTCAATTTATTCACATTTATTTTTCAAATGGGATCATACTTTCCATGTATGACACCAGTGTTCTCTATTATATGAAATATCAAAAATGTCAGGGCTTTTCCTAAAACCCTATACATCATCATGTTTAATGGCTGTATGATGTTGCCTTAACACTTACCATGGTACCATCATGATTAAATTGTCTTCCTGACTCAATCAAATCCCTATGCTTTCCTGTCTTATTCTTTTGCCCTTTAGGTAGTATGGAAGCAGCAGTTGTACTTTGAGCTGTAAAATGCAAATCCTCAGCTCTTTAAAACTTATGTCATCCTCTATGTTGCTCAATATATTCCTCTCACTCACTCTAGGCAAACAGGATACCTCACTCCCATAGGAAAATTTTTCCTAACTCCATGCTTTTTTTTTTTTTTACACCACCAATATCTTTCCCAAACTTCAGAGTCCAACCGAAGTAGCTACTTTTTCTCTGAAGTATGCCCTACATAGCAGCCCCTGGTAATTTTTGCGTTTAAGGCTGAGAAAAAAACTTTTGAAAGGAACATATTATTCATATATTAATTATCTCTATGTGTGTTCATGTGTTATCATTGGGTCTGTATTTTAATTTCAAGAAGAAGGGTGATTTCTGCCAACTTTAACATAGAACTTTATTGAAACACAAACAACACTCAAATATATATATATACAGTAGAACGACAATCAGAAGGGTGGCTTATTTATGATTGCTCAGTTCACTATAAGCTCAAATACTGAACATCACAATGTGGACAAGACAAATATCAACAAATGTGTTTTCAGCTCTAATATTCAGTTGGCATCAGAAAAATGCTCCAGCTTACAGACAGAGTTGGACAAAGTTAGTGTCAGCACTAAAGATATATGTTGCAACACAGAACCAACTGTTAAAATCAAAGCATTACTCAAGGATCATAACTCAGGAACATAAGGACAATCTGAGGCCAGCAATTAACCATTACTAATTTTCTTGGTCCCCTTCAGGGTCATTTTGATTGTCTGTTTTGCCTTGCAGTTCCTTAGCAAATTTCTCAACTTTGTGGAATGCAGAAATAAGCGGCTCAATATTGAAATCATCATCAGAGAACACTGTTTCTTTTTTGATATTGTTGCCAATATTCTCAAATATTGCAAGAACAATTTGAATATTGTCATTTGTCTCTTCCCTGTTAAAAAGGCCTATAAATTCTGACACTGCTTCAGCACTGAGTAGTTCTTTTGTCATGAAAAGATTTTCAGACAAATTCAGTAGCATTTTCAAAACATGAAACCTTGTTTTGGCATTGCCTGTAGCTAATAAGGAGAGAAACCCAGACATATAATTGGCAACCAGTGTGTGATAGTCAGTAGTAGTAGTGAGATGTCTAATCATCCTTATTCCAGACAGCTGTTCCGGGGAATCCACGCTATAAGCAAGGGTTTCCTCACACACTTTACATATGTATGTCTGAATTATGTTTAGATTCGGATAAGGTGGGGCCATGAGAATCATATTTTCCAAAAAACTTGTTCTAACTCGGGAGGACGGATAATTAAGCAAGGTTTCAATAAGTGAGACAACACCTGAATCTCGAATGAAATCTCGGGTAAATTGAGAAGCACTTCTCATACCCATTGCGATTTTAGATATTTCATGAATAAAAGGATCCCGAATTTTTTCCATTAATAAAAGGAGTTCTTCAAACTCTTCAGAACCAATTTTCAGCTCACATTGTATGCAGTTACAGGATGAACTCTCAGGCTCTGTACTCTCCTTGGCCCTAAGATGCTCTCGAATTTCCTGGACTGACCTGTAGGAAGGATCATACTGAAATGGGAACTCAGGACTAGGCTGATCAGGCTGAAGCAAAGATTCCTGATCTTCCCCTTCTGGGCTAAGTACCATGTTCCTGGGTTTGCCCCCAAACATTTCACAGAATAAAGATGCTGCCTCTTTCGGAAATCTAAAGGGGCTTATAGATGGGAAGCCGACCCTACCCCATGGACCAGGCTTGAACTGAACAGTGACCTCCTCCCAACTCTGAGGCCTGCGTGAAGGATCAGGCTCCTGTTCAACTGAACACGTGGACCTGCAAATGGCCCTGAACACAGGACTAGGATTTGATTCAAAATGGGCCTCATCTCCTGCCCAGAACCAGGACCCCACTATGGCCTCATCTTCATCAGCTAATGTCCTGGACCCACAGTTGCTTCCATTGTCAGTCCTGTTATCTACCTCATCTTCAGCCTCAAACCAAGACCCAACAATGGCCCCTTCCTCATTTTCTGGCTTGGACTCACAGGTGGCCACAGTTCCAGTTTCCTTAATGGCTTTGTCTCTAGACCAGAACCAGGACTCAACAATCATCTCTTCATCATCCTCTGGCTTGGATACACAGCATGGTCCTGCTTCTTCACCGACTTCTTTTCCATCCCAGAACCAGGACCCAAAAATGGTTTCCTCTTCAGTCTCTGACTCCATCTCCTCTACTGCCTGAGATCCAGCCTGTATACTGGCTTCTTCTTCAGGCCAGAACCAGGACCCAACAGTGATTTCTTCCTCCTCAGTCCCAGGCTTTGACTCAAAGCCGACTCCTGCCACTGCCTCCGGACTGGCCTCTTCTTCCCAGAACCAGGACCCAATAATGACTTCTTCCTCTTCAGCTTTAGGACTGGATTTGCTGCAAGACCCAGCCTCTCTTCTAATGGTCTCTTCTCTGGCCCCAAACCAGGACCCAACAATACCTTCTTTCTCAGCTGCTAGCCTGTCTTCTTCTCTAGTCTCAGCAGCTGGCTCTAGTCTGTCCTCTTCTCCAGCCCAGAACCAAGAACCAATAATGTCCCCCTCCTCAGCTTCTGGCCTGGACTCTTCTCTGTCAGTAGCCTCTGAAATGGCTTCATCTTCTTTCCAGAACCAGGAATTGATTATGGTCTCCTCTTCAGTCAGTAACTTGGCCTTTTCTCCAGTCCCATCTATATTACTCTCTTCTGTAGCCCATAACCAGGACCCTATAATGGCCTCTGGCTTTGTGTATTTTCTGGACCAGAACCACGAATTGACAATGTCCTCTTCCTCCTCTGGCCTAGACTTCCAACTTCCTCCACCGGCAGGATACATACAGGGTTCTTTTTCTGCCCAGAAGCAAGACTTATTATTGGTCTCCTCAGCCCCTGCCATAAATCTGCATCTGACACCAGTCCCATGCTTCATACTGACCTCTTCTTTGGCTCCAAAACATGGTATCATGGCCTCTTCCTTGTCCTCCAGGCTAGACTTGCTGTTGACATCACCCTCCACACAAGCTTCTACTCTGGTCCAAAACCAGGACCCAATAATGGGCTCCTCCTCCTCAGCCCCTTGCATGGTGTCACAGCTAGTTTCAGCCCTACAATCCATATAGGTCTGGTTTTCAGCCCAAAACCAGGACCCGAATATTGTCTCTTCTTCAGCTCCTGGCCTGGCCTCTTCTCCGATTCCAGCCTCTATATCAACTTGTTCTCCAGACCAAAACCAGGGACCAATGACCTCTTCTTCCTCAGACCTTGTCCTGGACTCACAGCTGACCCCAACACCAGATTCCACACTGGCCGCATCAATGACCCAGAACCACGACCCAAAAATGGTCTCTTCCTCAGCCTCTTGGTTGACCTCTTCACCAGCCCAGAACCAGGAACCAATAATGACCTGTTCATCATCAGCTGCTAGTATAGATTCAGAGGTGGCCTCAGCCCCAGTTTTCATACTGGTCTTTTCCCTAGCCCCAAATAAGGAATCACCAGTATGCTCCCCATCAGTCCTTGGTCTGGATTTACTGCTAGCCCCAGTCCCCATACTGGCCTCTTCTTCAGTCCAGAACCAACTCCCAATTATGGACTCATCCTCCACTTGTAGACTGGACTCTATGCTGGCTTCATCTGCCATGCTGGACTCGTCTGTAGCCCAGAACCAGGTCCCAATGAGGGCTTCCTCCTCTGACCTGGCTTCTTGCTTGGCCCTGGCTCGGGCCTTGGTTTTGGCCTCTTCCTTTGTCATTGCCCTGGCCCTGGCCTCTTTCTTGATCATGGGCCTTGAAAAGGTATTAGCATTTTCTTCAGGCCAGACACAGGACTCTTTTTTAATTACATCTATAGACCCAGGCATGAAATCAATGCAAGCTTCTCGCTTGGCCCTGTGCCTGGCCCTGTTATTGGCCTCCTTCCCAGCTCTCATTTTGGACCTGAATTTGGCCTCCTTTCCAGCCCCAAACCAGGACTCCAAATGGTCTTCATGCTCAGATCCAGAACTTGATTCAACATAGACTTCTTTCTTAGACCTAAACCTGGACCTGCTATTGGGATCTTCCCTGGGCCCAGACCAGGTATTGGTTTTATCTCTGGCCCAGAACCAGGGTGTCTTAACAGACTCATCCTCAGAACCAGAACTAGATGCAATATAGAGCTCCTGGTTAGTTTGGGACCTAGACATGGTATTAGCCTCTTGATTGGCCATGTGCATGGATCTGTTACTGTCTTTTACCCTATTCCCAGGATGAAATTTTGCAGTGACCTCATCTCCACTCCAGAACAAGGAACTCACAGATTGGTCTACCCATTTGAAATCAGAATTAGGAGAGGCTTCTTGTTTGGATGTAGGCCTAGGACAGCACCAGGACCCCATATTGGTCTCCTCCTTTGACCTAAAAGAAGGCTGGAATCCTGCTTGGTAATGGGCCTTCCTTCTAGGAAAGCTCTCAGTGTCTGTATTAACCAGTTCTCTATCCTCAGACAGGTACTTTGTTTTAGCAACCAAGACAGAATCAGTACTGACAAGTGGAGAGGCTATGATATTGGTCTGGGAGTTTCTCTCTGTCTTAGACAATCTTTCAGCACCAAACCTGGGCTGAGCCCACATCTGGGCTTCTTCCTTAAATCGTGAAACAGGTATTGCCTTGGCCTTACTCTTAGGGCGTGCCCCACCCACTGCACTTGTCTCAACTTTGGTGCTTGCTCCAGGCATAACCTTGGACTTATTCTTGGGCCTTGCCCCAGGCATTATCTGGGCCTGGGTCCTAACCTTGGGTCTGACCACCAGAGGGACATCATTCTCTATCTCAGCCCCACCTACAACCTCTTCCGCAGGCTTCTTTTCAGGCTTGACCTGGGCACCAGACTCAATCTCTGCCCCAGTCATGGTACAAGTTACAAAGAAAGTCCAGTACTATACTCCTCCCCCAGTCTAAACCTCAACCACAGATCTGTCACAGGTTTGTTTCTTCACACTCTGATCTTTAGGTGATTGAGGATATAAGCTTGGAAACAAGAGTTAGAGTCAATATCCAGTCCAGTAGTCACTCAGCCTCCTTCCCAAACACAGTCTCAGTCAGTAATTCAATAATACAGATAGAGTGTAGAACAGGCACAACCAAGCTTGAGGAAGACAGAGATTTCCCGGATGGGTGCAGACCCGTTGAGGGTGGTTGTCAGCAGCAACTCCACCACCAGCAAAGCAGCCACTGGAGGTGGATCTAGGGAGAGAGAATGAAATGGGGCTTTGAGTCTCTTCCAATTATGTCATCCCATGCAGAGACATATGCAGTGAGACTGATGTTGAATGCTAGGTGGGACAGCTGGGCTTTGAGAAAGTCTCTCTGGACCGGCTGCCTCCTATTAAACAGGTCCAACAATGGTGGGAAAGTGTGTTGGCAATGGGAGGGGCCAAGAAGTCCCCAGATTGGACCCTAATCACTCCCGGACCCATGCTGGTCTCCACTACCCCACCCAAAAGTATACCCACTCTCATACCAACCTTCACTTATGTGGTGCAGTTTCCCCCTCCTTTTCTTGTTCAAGTAGTGTCAAGCCCCACAGCTGACAGAAGGGGGTCCTACAGACAAGTAAACATACAGGAGAGAATGGAGAATGGTAGATAGGCAAGCACTCTGGCTCCTGTGACAAATATCTCTTCCCATTCAAGGGTTCAATGTATCTATGGTTTCCTGTGTCCTGGTCCCTGCTCTCAGGTCTTTCTGAGTCACAACCCAACCTACACCTATCTCATGTCCCCTGCAAGAAATAAAAAGGATGCTGGCACTGTGCAAATCCAGCAGAGTAGAAGTGGGTCTGCACCCACTGGTCTCAAAGTCACCTGCCATGCTCTCTTTCTCCAACTGTCCCCTGAATTGCCCCCTCCCCCTTCTCACCAACCTCCAGAGGTGTGAGCCAGTCTCCTCCTCCTTGCCTTTCTTGCAGAACTGGCCAGCCTTAAAGCAGGCCTATGGACAAACAGATGAAAAAGTAAGACAGGAAATGAGGGGTGGCAGTAAAGCCCTTGGTAGAGAGACCAACGCTAAGGATAAGAATCCCCATATTATTGATATCTGTCTTTCAACATTCGGGGTTTTGCTGGTGGAATATTCTCGTTTTGTTTAGGCCCTGCTTCAAGGTTCTAGAGATAACAACTCCTTCTCTTGACGTCATACTCTTCTCATTACTCCCTTCTCTAATTCTGAGGATTCACCACTAGGTGCGCCACATCCCCTTGCTCTGCGCAGCATAAAATGGGGGAAGGGCGCCACATATTCTAGAAAACAGGTCGTGAATTGGTACTTGTCAGTATGTCTCCCTCATCACCCCTACCTCCAAAGCTCACCCTTTCAAGCCCCTAGTTTAGGACGGTGGGTGAGGCAGGTGGGGATGGAAGGTGGGGGAAGCGCCTGGAACACCATTAGAGAGGGGAAGATTAAGAGGTGCTCCTGGATGCCTGACCTGCTCTGGTCGCAGTCCCCCACCCCGATTCGGTTCTCCAGTGTTTGGCACCCACCCCACATCCCCACACACCTCCAGAAATCCAGGGAATATTCGTGCTCCTCCTTTATTTCAAGCCTCTCCTCTACAGATGCTCACTGTGTCCTGTCAGAATACGCCAGACCTACCGCGCAGACAGACTTTGACATCAACCTGGAGTCTGTGGGAAGGGACAGCACCCAGGACACGGGGCCCCACAGGCCCCTTTCCGGAATCAGGGCCCGGAGCAGCGAACGCGACCCACCTCCCGCGGGCTAGGCACAGAGCTGGGACGCTGGCCCACGAGGGCCCCCCCAGGCGCCCCCCAACTGCCTCCCGGGGGCCCCCCAAAACGGCTCCCGTTTGGCCATTTCTCCCGCAGGAGCCTCCCCCACAGCCGTCTCTCGGTACCGAAACCGTCGAGGGCTGCGCGCGGGCGCCTGCAAAGCTGGCTGGGAAGCGGTCAGCGCGGTTCTCCTCCAGACGATCTGACGGTGCCTCTGGAGCCAGCCCCTCAGCCCTTGGTCCGGCCTGGCCCGCACCAGTCACCGCCTCCCCATAGCCAGGGATCTCGGGCACTGCGCACCTCTCTCTAGCGCCCAGCTCCGAACGGATCGTCTCCTCGTTGCCAGGCTGTCAGGGTCCGGGGGGCAGGTTGCCAGCCGGTCCACCCTGGCGGACCACCCCCACACCACGGCCCCCCACCTCACGCACCCCTACTTGCCTTCAGAGGCCCAGAGCCCAGGTCATCGGCCTCCCCCTCCTCTCTTCAGCTCTCCTCTGGCTGCTCTTCAGTTGGATTCCCACCGCTTTCCCAGCGATCCGAATGGCAAAGACGAGTCCCGCCCCCCACGCCTCTGCACCAAACTGGGCAGGGGCTGCGCAGGATGCGGCAAGAACTGCTCTCCGCGAGGGTGTCGGGAAGGGGGGCGGAGGGATACGGCGCGAAAGTGCAGGACGCCCCCCTCACAGAACCACCATAGTTCCGACCCAGAGGTGGGCGGGGCCAGGACGAGCCCCAGCCTGGGCCTGCGGGTTGGCACCAGGCTGCCTCAGGAGGACCCCGCGGACCCTAACGTGGCGACGACCACCACATTTCTGGCGCTGCTATAATATATGGCACCGGCGGGCGGCTGCGGGGCCGGGCGGAGGACAGGATCGCGAGGTCGCGAAGAGCCGCGCTGGAGGGAGCAGCGGATGGATACCAAACCGTCCCTTGGTGTGTCTGCACCCCCGCCCCAACCGCCCCCCTATAAGGACTGCTGGGTGTTTGCCCTCTCCCTAGTCTGCTCACCCTCCTTCCTGGATGTTAATGGGAGAGGGGGTGTCAGCACTGCAGTGTGGGAGGGGAGAGGCGATTTCAGTCCAGACAGGCCCGGGGTTCTAGGGTGGTCGTCCTGTGCGTTTCTTTCCCAGCTTCGTGGAGCCACGCAGGGGAGGAAGGTACACCTGCTCTTAAGTGAACTCTGGGGCAGGGGGCTCCCATCAAGGACTCACCACTGCCCCTCTTCTAAAAGAAGGTAGACCTAGACCTCTAACCCTAGGAAACCAACCACTGGTCTGCACCAGACTCATTTCTTTCTGCCACACCGCTGTTTCTCATTTCAAATGGTGGCTCACGTTGGCATTGCGCCGTCCCCACAGTTGCCCCCAAAAGAGGACCTTTCCCTGTCAGGACCCGCAGGAGGTCATAACAGTCCTCTCTCTTTGATGCCGCCAGGTAGGGATGGTCCTGGCTTCTCTTCGGTTCCCTGTCAAGTCTTCTCTTGCCATGATATTTGGCAGTGTGGAAATATGGCTGGTATTCAAACCAGCTTGGATCTCAGCCACCTGCCACAACTACCTATTGTTTCAGCAGTCATTCTCAGGAGAGGATCCCACCGTGCACCCCCCTCCCCGAGACAAAGCAACCTGGCTCATTTGAATCCTCTTCTTTCACCCCCACATCCGTCCTCTACTCTTGAGCCCCTCCTTTCCCTGCTTCCTGCATGGGACAGACAGAGCAATGTGGTTAAACACCAAGTTGATGTTGTTACTGTTGTCCATTTGAAAACTCATTTAGACACTACCCTCATTGTGTTTGGCAGGTAACGGTCCCCTAAAGATGTCCATGTCCTGTTCTCCAGAACATGTACCATTTTATATTACCTGACAAAGGATCATTAAGATTGCTATTCAGCTGAGTTTAATTTAAGATTATTCTGGGTTATCTTGGCCAATGTAATTGCAAGGGTACTTTAGATGTGGAAGGCAGGGACTCCATGTCAGATTGAAGCAGCATAGAAAGTCTACACTGGTCATCGTTGGCTTTGAAGATGGAAGGAAGCCAAGATCCAAGAAATACAGGCTGTCTCCAGAACCTGGAAAAGACAAAGAAACAGATTCTTCCCTAGAAATGCCAGAGGGATAGCTCCTCTGGCAACATCTTGATTTTAGTGTGGTGAAGCCCTTTGAAGATTTCCAACCTTCCAGGACTGTAAGATAATAATAAATTGGTATTATTTTAAGCCATTCCATGTATGGTAACTGGTTACAGGGTAGCAGCACCAGACCTATCTGGTTTAACTTTTATATAACAAAGTTGTGCATTGTCTTTCAGTTGCCGGGGACCCTCAGATCATGTTACCTGAGCATCCTCAGATGAACCAAGCATGCAATCAGAGGGAAAATGTAAGTGTTTGGAATTAGGACCAGGGCTGAATTAAGAAGTGGACACTGGATGGCAGGATCCAGTCAGATCATGCCTCTCAGCATCACCTCATTGTAAGATCCAAAGCCATCAGGATATACCCTTAATACCCAATGCTTATGAAAACCTGACCCAGCCCCCATCTCAGGGAGACATTATTTTGGGAAGTATCCCTGGTGTTCTCATTACTTCGTTACAAGTAATAAATCCCCTTACTAAATCCTTGCTGTGATCATGGGGTTGATGTCAAACGACTGAACCCACCCACTGTGTTGGTTGGTAACAATAGCAGGAGTAGGAACAGAATACACTCACCATCCTGATGAATTCTATTCCCATTGCCTTTCTTTACCTGTGCTTCAGTCTCTGAGAAATATTTTAGGGCTCATCTCACCAATACAGCCACCAATCCCCTTTACTGTTTTATAATTATGTCCAAAATCACATTTGCACAAGCTTCTGTGGTAATTCTGCAGGTGCTAGGATCTTTATTCCAAGATATTTACTGACAGAGGAATGGTTCTACCAAAAGCTGACAAATTTTACTGTGTGAGACTTTAAAATGTGTGTTGGACAATTTGTTGTCAGTACTCTTAGAAAACATGGTCTTGTATTGGTTAGTATGTATTGAAGTGATAAAGGCCCTACTTTAAGCTTTTCATATGTTAGCTTTGTATGGGTATGTATCAAATAGATTATTATTTTTAAAACCTTTGAGCAAATAAAAGATTGAAATAAGATACTCTGACTGCTAAGCACTATTTATTTCCTCCTATAATTGATTCTAGTTCAATAAATTGCAACAGTCATCTTTCTACTCCTCAGTGCCTACACTAGCACCTGTGTAACCCTGACTTACCACTGAAATCTAAATGTCAGAGCCAAATAATCTATAAGCATTAAGTCCATGATACAGATGCAACTGTGCTCACTCATCATACTCACTGTTTTCTTCCAAATCCCACCCACCACCCCCAAGCATGCTCATGAACTTGCACACCAGCCTATCACTTGCCTGTTCTCCTCTTGTCTGTCTCAATCACCATGGTCATGGACTTGTTTTTGCCTATTTAGTTTTACTTGCCTCTATACTGTCCTTTATGGGCCTCAAGCAAAGCTTCCTTCTGAGACTTCTCTTTTGGTCGAGGCTGAGCCAAACCCTGTGTTTTCTTATAATGTATCCCCTTCTTCTATCTCAAAGTTTCAAAGGTTGTACACAGAAATTAAAGTCCCCTGTAGTCAGGAATAACTAGGCTGAGGTTGGTCTGGTGAACTATATGGTGAAATTGGCCCAACAGATGTCTATTTTCAGTGTAGCCTGAAAATGCTATGGGAAAGATCTCAGCCTGTCTCTACTTCTTGAGACAGGGTACATTTGCAGAATTGGTGGGGAGGCCTGGCCAAAGAATATTTTCAGGTCATATTTGGGGTGGGGTCTACTTCAAGAGAATTAATCTTGAAGAAAAACCAAGTCACGCACAAGGACCCTAGCCCATGAACAATGCCTTGCCATTAGGGAAGTATAGATATTCTAATAGCAACACTGAAATTATTATAGAACTCCTATTTGTGCCTATTCCAACACAAACCCTCAACTGTATATCTGTCATAGCAAAGGCAGGTTTATACATATCCAGGAAATAACTGTCTTTAAGTAAACTCTGTAATGCTCCAGCGTAAGGATCCCATTAATAAAGCATAACCTAAAGAGAGGAAAATATCCTCCTTTCTAACATGGATTTAAACTTTTGACTACTACTCAGATCTGACATCATGAAAACCCTGTGTATAGGTGGAGTTAGGAAAATTAGAGAGAACAGTTAGAGGACATTAAGTGCCTGGCAATACAGCTTAGAATGGCAGCAACAACTGGAAGAATCACAGGAAAACCCCAAAAATTCAGGACATAGGAAATACCCCTTGAGGATTTTTAGAACTATAGGAGCTGGCAAGGAGAGCTAATTAGCTTTACAGGGAGAAGAAAACCTGAATTTCCACAATGTCAATAAATATTACAAATTAATGGAATGTCAAATTGCTTTCTATAATAGAAAAAATAATGAGAAATCTACACTACCTTTTGTTGTTGTTTCTCATTAACTAACCATCACTTCCTGCCTCATCATGATAGGGCCTCACCACAGCCTGCATCCAGCCAGCAAATGAGAAAAAGGAGAATAGAAGTAGTTGATTTCCTTCTTAAAATCCATGGTGAGGAAATGCTCACATCATTTCCACTCACATTCCATTGATGGGACTTGATATGGTTTGACTGTGTCCCCACCCAAGTCTCAACTCGAATTGTAACTCCCAGAATTCCCACATGTTGTGAGAGGGACCCAGGGGGAGGTAATTGAATCATGGGGGCCAGTCTTTCCAGTGCTATTCTCATGATAGTGAATAAGTCTCACAAAATCTGATGGGTTTATCAGGGGGTTCTATTTTTGCTTCTTCCTCATTTTTATATTGTCACTGCCATGTAAGAAGTGCCTTTTACCTCCTGCCATGATTCTGAGGCCTCCCCAGCCATGTGGAACTGTAAGTCCAATTAAACCTCTTTTTCTTCCCAGTCTCGGGTATGTCTTTATCAGCAGCGTGAAAACAAACTAATACAGTAAATTGGTACCAGTAGAGTGGGGTGTTGCTCAAAAGACACCCCAAAATATGGAAGCGACTTTGAAACTGGGTAACAGGCAGAGGTTGGAACAGGGCTCAGAAGAAGACAGGAAAATGTGGGAAAGTTTGGAACTTCCTAGACACTTGTTGAATGGCTTTGCCCAAAATGTTGATAGTGATATGGAAAATAAAATTCAGGCTGAGGTGGTCTCAGATGGAGATGAGGGACTTGTTGGGAACTGGAGCAAAGGTGACGCTTGTTATGTTTTGGCAAAGAGACTGGCAGCATTTTGCCCCTGCCCTAGAGATTTGTAGAACTTTGAACTTCAGAGAGATGATTTAAGGTATCTGGCAGAAGAAATTTCTAAGCAGCAAAGCATTCAAGAGGTAACTTGGATGCTGTTAAAGGCATTCAGTTTTATAAGAGAAGCAGAGCATAAAAGTTTGGAAAATTTGCAGCCTGACTATGCGATAAGAAAGAAAAACCCATTTTATGGGAAGAAATTCAAGCCGGCTGCAGAAATTTGCATAAGTAGCAAGCAACCTAATGTTAATCCCCAAGACCATGGGAAAAATGTCTCCAGGCCATGTCAGAGAACTTCCCAGTAGTCCCTCCCATCACAGGCCTGGAGGCCCAGGAGGAAAAAGTGTTCTTGTGGGCTGGGCACAAGGCCCCCATGCTGTGTGCAGCCTGGGCACTTGGTGCCCTGTGTCCCAGCTGCTCCAGCTGTGGCTGAAAGGGGCCAACATACAGCTTGGGCTGTGGCTTCAGAGGGTGGAAGCCACAAGCCTTGGCAGCTTCCACGTGGTGTTGAGCATGCAGGTGTACAGAAGTCAAGAACTGAGGTTTGGGAACCTCTGCCTAGATTTCAGAAGATGTAAGAAACGCTTGGATGCCCAGGTAAAAGTTTGCTGCAGGGGTGGGGCCCTCATGGAGAACCTCTGCTAGGGCAGTGCAGAAGGGAAATGTGGGGTCAGAACCCTCACACAGAGTCCCTACTGAGGCACCACCTAGTGGAGCTGTGAGAAGAGGGCCACCATCCTCCAGACCCCAGAATGATAGATCCACTGACGGCTTGCACTGTGTGCACGGAAAAGCCACAGACAATGCCAACCCATGTAAGCAGCCAGGAGGGAGGCTGTACCCTGCAAAGCCACAGGGCAGAGCTGCCCAAGACTGTGGGAACCCACTTTTTGCATCAGCATGACCTGGATGTGAGACCTAGAGTCGAAGGAGATCATTTTGGAGCTTTAAAATTTGACTGCCCCACTGGATTTCAGACTTGCATGGGCCCTGTAACCCCTTTGTTTTGGCCAATTTCTCCCATTTGGAATGGTTGTATTTACCCAATACCTGCACCCCCGTTTTATCCAGGAAGTAACTAGATTGATTTTGATTTTACAAGCTCATAGGCAGAAGGGACTTGCCTTGTCTCATATGAGACTTTGGACTGTGGACTTTTGGGTTGATGCTGAAATGAGTTAAGACTTTGGGGGATTGCTGGGAAGACATAATTGGTTTTAAAATGTGAGGAAATGAGATTTGGAGGGGCCAGGGGTGAAATGATATGGTTTGGTCATGTCCCCACCAAAATCTCAACTCGAATTGTATCTCCCAGAATTCCCACGTGTTATGGTAAGGACCCAGAGGGAGGTAATTGAATCAGGGATTGGTCTCTCCCGTGTTATTCTTGTGATAGTGAATAAGACTCACGAAATCTTATGGGCTTATCAGGGGTTTCTGATTTTGTTTCTTCCTCATTTTTCTCTTGCTCCCGCTGTGTAAGAAGTGCCTTTTACCTCCTGCCATAATTCTGAGGCCTCCCGAGCCATGTGGAACTGTAAGTCCAATTAAACCTCTTTTTGTTCCCAGTTTTGGGTACATCTTTATCAGCAGCATGAAAACAAACTAATAGAGGACACAATCACCATTTATTAAAAATCTTGTCCATTCTCTATATGTGGTGGTGGTAATGAGAGAACCAGATATCCACAGATAAAAGAATAAAGTTGTCTCAGCAAACTAAAAATAGAGGATAACTTCCTCAACTTGATAAAGGATATTTACCAAAAACCTACAGCTAACATCATACTTAATGGTGAGAAACTTGATTTATCAGTAAGATCAGGAATGAGGCAGATATTTTCCCTTTCACCACTGCTTTTCTACATCATAATGGAAGTCCTAGCTAATGCAATAAAGACAAGAAAAAAGAAATTAAAGTTATACTGACTGGGAAGAAAGAAAACTGTTTTCATGTGCAGATGAAATGACTGTGTATGTACAAAATCTGAAAGAACTGACAACAACAAAAAAACTTCTGGAACTGATAAGTAATTATGGCAACGTTGCAGGATACAAGATTAATATATTTTAAAAATGACTTTCCTAAATACGAGCAATGAGAGAGTAGAATTTGTAATTTAAAAATGATAACATTTACATTAGCACCTAAAAATGAAACACTTAGGTATAAATCTAGCAGAATATGCACAATATCTATATGAGTGAAACTATGAAACACTGATGAAGGAAATAAAATAACTAAATAAATGCAGAGATATTCCATGTACATGGATAGGAGGATTCAATATTGTCAAGATATTAATTCTTCCAAATTTAATCTATAAATTCAGTGCGATCCCAACCAAAATTGCAGCAAGTTGTTTTGTTAGTACTGACAAACTGATTCTAAAGTTTATATGGAGAGGCAAAAGGCCCATAGTAGCTGACACACTATTGGAGAAGAACAAAGTTGGACCAACACTACCCAACTTTAAAAATTACTATAAAGCTATAGTAATCAAAACAGTGTGGTATCAACGAAAGGACAGGTGAATAAATGCAACAGAACAGAGAGCCCAGAAACAGACCCATGTAAATATGGCCAACTGATCTTTAACAAAGGAGCAAAGGCAATACAACAGAGAAAAGAGAGTCTTTTCAATAAATTATACTGAAACAACTCAACACCCACATGCAAAAAAAATCTAGACACAGACTCTACACATGTCACAAAATTAACTCAAAATGGATAACAGAACTAAAAGTAAAATGCAAAACTACAGCTCCTAGATGGTTACATTTTCTAAAAGTCTAGATTACCTTGTGTATGGTGACAATTCTCTAAATATAATACCAAAGGTATGATTCACGAAATAAGGTATTGGTTAGCGGGACTTCATTAAAAGTAAAAACTTCTACTCTGAGAAAGGCACTGTTATCTGAGAAGATAAGCCACAAACCAGGAGAAAATATTTGCAAAAGACATATGTGATAAAGAACTGTTATCTATAATATATGAAGAACTCTTAAAACCCAACAATACGAAAACAAACAGGATTAAAAAATGGGCTAAGGACCTTAACAGACACCTCACCTAAGAAGATATACAGATGGCAAATAAACATATGAAAAGATGCTCCACATTGTATGTCATCAGGAGAATGCAAATTAAAACAACAGTGAGATACCATTATACACTTAATACAATGGTCAACATGTAGGACACTGACACCACCAAGTGCTGCAAAGGAGGTAGAGCAACAGAAACTTATTTAGTGCTGGTAGGAATGCAACATGGTATAGCCACTTTGGAAGATGGTCATGGTTTCTTAGAAAACTAAATATACTCTTAGCAAATAATACCAAAGTGGAACTCCTTGGTATTCATGCAAGTGAGTTGAAAACGTATGTCCACACAAAAACTTGCACATGGATGTTTCTAGCAGCTTCATTTATAATTGCCAATAATTGGAAGTAACCAAGATGTCCTCTACTAGATTAACATAAACTGCGGCATATCCAGACAATGGAATACTATCCACCACTAAAAATAAATGAGCTATCAAGCCATGAAAAGATCTGGATGAAACTTAAATGCATATTACTAAGTAAAAAAAGTCTTGTAAAAAGGCTACATACTGTTCATCTTGCAGTTCCAGTGGATACAATATTTTTCTTCCTACCTATTTTGGGGACTTGGTTAATCTATTGAAGTATCATACCATGGAAGGGAGATTTCACTGCATATAACTTACATGATTATGTAATATAATGAATATTTTGCTGAAATAAAAAATAAGCTAGACTCCTCTTCATACCATATGTAATATTTAATTCCAAATAGATTAAAGACATAAATATACGAGCTAAAAGTATCACGCTCTTAGAATAGAGATATGGTTTGGCTGTGTCCCCATCCAAAATCTCATCGTGAATTGTAACCTGCATAATCCCTATAATCCTCATGTGTCAAGGGCAGGACCAGGTGGAAGTAATTAGATCATGAGGGCAGCTTCCCCCATGCTGTTCTCGTGATAATGAGTGAGCCTCACAAGATCTGGTGGTTTTGTAAGTGTCTGGCATTTACCCTGCTTGCACTAACTCCATACTGCCACCCTGTGAAGAAGGTGCCTGCTTCTCCTTTGCCTTCCGCCATGATTGTAAGTTTCCTGAGGCCTCCCCAGCAATGTGAAACTGTAAGTCAATTAAACTTCTTTCCTTTATGAATTAACCAGTCTTCGGTGTTTCTTCATAGCAGTGTGAGAGCGGACTAATAGAAATACATAGGGGTAAACCTTCATGACCTTAGATTTGGCAATGGTTTCTTGGATATAATACCAAAAGCAAGATTAAGAAAAGAAAAAAAATAGATTAAATGGACTTCATCAAAAAATTTTACCCATGACTAAAACACCAAAAGCAATGGCAACAAAAGCCAAAATTGACAAATGGGATTTAATTAAACTAAAGAGCTTCTGCACAGCAAAATAAACTATCATCAGAGTGAACAGGCAGCCTAAAGAATGGGAGAAAATTTTTGCAATCTATCCATCTGAAAAAGGGCTAATATCGAGAATCTACAAAGAACTTAAACAAATTTACAAGAAAAAAACAACCCCATCAAAAAGTGGGCAAAGGATATGAACAGACACTTCTCAAAAGAAGACAGTTATGCAGCCAACAGACATATGAAAACATATTAAAAAAAAGCTCATCATCACCGGTCATTAGAGAAATGCAAATCAAAACCACAATGAGATACTATCTCATGCCAGTTAGAATGGCAATCATTAAAAAGTCAGGAAACAACAGATGCTGGAAAGGATGTGGAGAAATAGGAACGCTTTTACACTGCTGGTGGGAGTGTAAATTAGTTCAACCATTGTGGAAGATAGTGTGGCGATTCCTCAAGGATCTAGAACTAGAAATACTAGAAATACCATTTGACCCAGCAATCCCATTACTGGGTATATACCCAAAGGATTATAAATAATTCTACTATAAAGACACATGCACACATATGTTTATTGTGGCACTGTTCACAATAGCAAAGACTTGGAACCAACCCAAATGCCCATCAGTGATAGACTGGAAATGAAGAACATGTGGCACATATACACCATGGAATACTATGCAGCCATAAAAAATGATGAGTTCATGTCCTTTTCAGGGACATGGATGAAGCTGGAAACCATCATTCTCAGCAAACTAACACAGGAACAGAAAACCAAACACTGCATGTTCTCACTCAAGTGGGAGTTGAACAATGGGAACACATGGACACAGGGAGGGGAACATCACACACTGGGGTCTGCTGGGGGGTGCAGGGCAAGGGGAGGGATAGCATTAGGAGAAACGCCTAATGTAGATGATGGGTTGATGGGTGCAGCAAACCACCATGGCACGTGTATACCTATGTAACAAACCTGCACGCTCTGCACATGTATCCCAGAACTTAAAGCATAATAATAAAAAAATAAGAAAATGGAAATTGATTTTAAAAATTTTTACAATGTGCATCAAAAGACAACATTAAGAAAATTAACAGAATGGAAGAAAACATTTGCAAATAATTTATCTGATGAGGGTTTAATATCCAGAAAATATAAAGAACTCCTACAACTCAACAGCAAAAAAAGACAACCCAACTAAAAAATGGGCAAAAATGTGAATAAATATTTTCCCAAAATGACATAAAAATGGTCAATATGCATGTGAAAGGATTCTCAACATCATTAATCATTAGGGAAATGCAAATCAAAACCAAACTGAAATACTGCTTTACACCTCCTATGATCAGTATAATTTTAAAAAACAGAAAAATAAAAGCATTGGTGAGAATATGGATAAACTGGAACCCTACTGGAAATGTATAATTGTGCAGTCATTGTGGAAAGGTTTGGCAGTTCCTCAAAAAGCTAAATAGAATTACCATATGATCTTGCCATTCTTCACCTAGATAATACATCCAAGAAAAAAGAAAAGAGGTATTTAAACAAAAACTTGTACTCAAGTGTTCATAATATTAATAGCACTATTCACAAAAGACAAATGACTTAAATCTATCCAAATATCCATCAAGTGATGAATAGAGACACAAAATGTGATACATACGTATAATAAAATTTTCAGCCAGAAAAAGAATGAAGTTCAGATACATGCTACAACATGAATGAACCTTGAAAACATTATGCAAAGTAAAAGAAGCCAGACACAAAAAGACAACTATTGTATTATTTCACTCATTTGATATATATAGAATAGGCAAATTAATAGAGATAGAAAGTAGAATTAGAAGTTACCAAGTGCTCCAAGGAGAGGAAAATACTTAATTATTAAAAAATTTCTATTTAGAATGATGTATTCTAAATGGAATACATTTGTGCTGTAACACAAACTGAATGGCTTAAACAACAGACATTTATTTTTGCACAGTTCCATAGGGTAGAAGTCTGAGATCAAAGTGTCTGCAAGCCCATGCTCCCTCTGAAGGCACGCGGGAAGGATATGTTTCAGGCCTTTCTCCTAGCTTCTGGTGGTTTGTTGGCAATCTTTGGTGTTCTTTGACTTCTTTGTATCACTCTGATCTTTTTCTTCATCTTCACTTGGCACTCTCCCTGTGTGCTTGCCTCTGTGTCCAAATTTCCCCTTTTTATAAGGACACTAATCATATTGGATTAGGATTCCACCCTAATGATCTCATGTTAATTTGAATACCTTTATAAAGATCCTATCTCCAAATAAGGTCACATTAATATTAAGGGATAGGACTCCAACATATCTTCTGTGGGGGCACAATTTAAACTATAAGAGGTGATAAAAAGTTTTAGAAGAAGATAGTGGTGGCAGATGTACAACAGTGTGAATGTAATTAATGACACTTAATTGTCCACTTAAAATGGTTAAAATGGCAAATTTTGTGTTATATTTTACCATAATTAACAAAAGATATCACACATTCTCCTCTCTCCTCAAACAATAATCACCTCCTACATATTACTCACTTTGAGTTGATGACTTTGTTTCTTATTTCATTGAAAAAAATTAGCAATTAGAAGGTAACTTTTACAAACTCCCATCACTATATCTACTATACCACTTGCATCTATGCACATAAATTCTGCCTTTTCTGCTATTCTATGAATGAATTGCCCAGGCTCTTATCTAAAGCCAGCTTCTCTATTTGCTTACCAGATGATATCCCATTTCCTCTATTCAAGGTCATTATTCCAGCAATTTTCTTCTTTCTCTCTTCTGTCATAAAAATTTCCCTCTCAATTTCTGTTGTCCGGTTCTGCATGAAGCTTGGAAGTCACCACTCTATCCTAACAAGTAAAAAGTTGAACAAACTGAAAAATCATCCATTATTCTTAGATCTGTAAGAGAAGTGAGGTCACAAGACAAACCTCTGTCCCAAAAATAGGAAGAGAAAGTCGTAGATGGAGAGAATCACAACATACTTTAACAGAAACCTCTTTGGGAACCAGTGCTAGGGTAGGAAAATCTGAACTGTAATTCACAAATTGCTGAAGGCTAGGTGTGTACAAATCTGAGAGTTAAAAATTCCAGGACGATCCACTAATGGGGGATCCCATGCTTTTGTGACTTCAAGACTAACTGTAAAGCTATAGTAATCAAAGACAGTATGGTACCAGTGAAAGGAAGGACAACAGATAGAGAGCAATGCAACAGAACAGAGAGCCCAGAAATAGATCCATATAAATATGGTCAACTGATCAAAGGAGCAAAGGCAATATAATGGAGAAAGGACAGTCTTTCCAATAAATTATGCTGGAACAACTGGACATCCACATGCAAAAAAATTAATCTAGATACATACCTTATACCTTTCAAAAATTAACTAAAAATAGATCACAGTCTTAAATATAAAGTATATCTCCTAGGAGATAACATAAGATGAAATCTGGATGACCCTGGTTTGATGATGACATAGATACACTACTAAACGCAATAATCCATGAAAAAAGATGGGTGTATGAGGGGTGATGAAGAGAGGTTACTTAAGGGGTACAAACATACAGTGAGATAGAAGGAATAAGTTCTAATGTTCAATAGCATTATAGGGTGACTATAGTTAACAACTATATATTATATATGTCAAAAAAGCTAGAAAAGAGGACTTGAAATGTTTCCAACGCATAGAAATGACAAATACTAGAGGCGATGGATACCCTAAATACCCTAACTTGATAATTACACATTCTATGCATGTAACAAAACATTACATGTACCCCAAAATACATAAAAATACTACGTATTACTAAAAAACACAAAAAGCAAGTGTTTTTTTAAAAAAAAGAATTAATAAGCTGTACTTCATTACAATTAAACATTTCTGATCTGCAAAACATGCTGTCAAGAGGCTGAGGCCACAAACTGGGAGAAAATGCTTACAAAAGACATATCTGATGAAAGTATTGTTAACCAAGATATACTAAGAGCTCTTAAAATCAACAATAAGAAAACAAACACGACAATTTAAAAACAGGCCAGCGATCTTAACAGATATATCCTCACCTAAGAAGATATACAGATGGCATATGAACATATGAAAAGACATTCCACATCATATGTCATCAGGTAAATGCTAATTATAAAAACAATGAGATACCAATACACAACTATTAGGATGGCCAAAATCCAAACACTTACAGTGCCAAATACTGGTGAGGATATGAGGCAACAGGAAGTGTCATTCATTGCTGGTGGAATACAAAATTGTAGAGCTAATTTGGAGGGCAATTTAGCAGTTTCTTACAAAACTAAATGTACTTAGCATACAATTCAGCAATTGCTCTCCTTGGTATTTACCCAGATAAATTGAAAACACATCCAAACCAAAACCTGCACGTTGATGTGTCTAGCAGCTTTATTCATAATTGTCAAACATGGAAACATCAAAGATGTCCTTCAGTAGGTGAATGGATAAATACACTGTGGTACATCCAGACAATGGAATATTATGCAGCACTCAAAAGAAATGAGCGATCAAGCCATGAAAACACATGGAAGAAATGTAAATGCATATTAATAAGTGAAATAAACCAGTCTAAAAAGACTACATACTGTTTTATTCCAACTATATGATGTAAAAGCAAAACTATGGAAAGAGTAGAAGGATCAGTGGTTGCCATGGGTTAGGGGGAGGGAGGAATGAATAGGCTGAGCACAGAGGATTTTTAGGCTTTTGAAAATACTCTGTATTATAATACAATGATAGATACATGACAGTATATATTTTTCCAAACCCATAGAACATACAACACCAAGAGCAAACTCTAATGTGAACAGTGGAGTTTGGGTGATAATGATGTGTCAATGTAGGTTCATCAATTTTAGCAGATGGAACCACTGTTGTGGGGAATATTGGCAATGGGTGAGACTATGCATGGTTGGGGGCAGAAAATATATGGGATAGCTTTGTTCCTTCCTCTCACTTTTTTTGTGAACCTTAAACTGCTCTTTAAAAAAATAGTCTACACAAATTTTCCTCTCTCCTGGAATATTCTCATCAGCATGAAAACATGCTGTACTATTATCTATCTTGAAAAACAAAATTCTCCCTGTACCTATATCATTCCAGAGCTAATGCCCCAATTCTCTGATGTTTTGCTGTAGAACCCCTCAAAATAGTTGTCAATGTTTATGACACTGTCTCCTCTTTTTCCCTTCAAACCACTCCAGTCTTTTATCCTACAATCCAATGAAGTTGGTATTCATTGGATTCATTTTATCCTACAATCCAATGAAGTTGGTATTCATTGGATTCATTTTATCCTACAATCCAATGAAGTTGAATGCTCCACTGAAACTGCTTTCCTCAAGATTTCCAATGATCTCCATGTTGCCAAATCCAATACTCAATTCTCAATCCTCTTGTTGACCTATCATCATAGGGAGCATATAATTTATCATCCAAATCAAGGCACTTCTAAAAGTAAAAAAGGGTCTTATTAACAATTATTCCTGTACAACAGGCATAAACCAGGACTGTCCTGGGAAACTAAATGATATTTGGTCATTTACCTAACAGTAGTGTTAGACAGGGTTGATCACTCCCTCCTCTGTGAAGCATCTTCTTGACTTGGCTTCTAACATATTATATGTTCCTGATTTTTCTCCTACCTTATTGGCTACTCCTTGACTGTACCTTATTAACTTTTGTTTTTGATGATTTATTATCATCTCCTGTATCTCAACTTTGAAATGCCGCAAAGCCTAATCTTTTTTTTAACTTTTAGGTTCCGGTGCACATGTGAAGATTTGTTATGTTACATAGGTAAACTCACGTCATGGGAGTTTGTTGTACAGATTATTTCATCGCCCAGGTATTAAGCCCAGTACCTATTAATTACTTTTTCTGATCCTCTCCCTCCTCCCACCCTCAACTCTCAAGTAGACCCCAGTGTCTGTTGTTTCCTTCTTTGTGTTCATAAGTTCTTATCATTTAGCTCCCATTTATAAGTGAGAACATGCAGTATTTGGTTTTCTGTTCTTGTATTAGTATGCTAAGGATGATAGCCTCCAGCTCCATCCATGTTCCTGCAAAAGACATGATCTAATTCTTTTAGTAGCTGCATAGTTTTCCAGTGTGTATATGTACCACATTTTCTTTATCCGGTCTATCACTGATGGGCATTTAGGTTGATTCCATGTCTTTGCCACTGTGAATAGTGCTGCAATGAACATTCGCATCCATGTGACTTTACAGTAGAATGATTTATACTCCTCTGGGTATATACCCAGTGATGGGATTCCTGAGTCAAATGGTGGTTCTGCTTTTTTGTGAGGAGTTGCCATACTGCTTTCCACAATGGTTCCACAAACAGTGTATAAGTGTTCCTTTTCTTCCACAATCTTGCCAGCATCTGTTATTTTTTGACTTTTTAATAAGAGCCATTCTGACTTGCGTGACACGTTATCTCACTGTGGTTTTGATTTGATTAGAGATATTTGATTAATATCTCTAATAATCAGTGATATTAATCCTTTTTTCACATGCTTGTTGGCCGCATGTATGTCTTCTTTTGAAAACTGTCTGTTCAAGCCTTTTGCCCACTTTTGAATAGGGTTGTTTTCCTCTTGTAAATTTAAGTTCCTTATAGATACTAGATACTAGACCTTTGTCAGATGAATACTTTGCAAATATTTTCTCCCATTCTGTAGTTTGTCTGTTTACTCTGTTGACAGTTTCTTTCTCTGTGCGGAAGCTCTTAAGTTTAATTAAATCCCACTTGTCAATTTTTGCTTTTGCTGCAATTGCTTTTGACATCTTCATCATGAAATCTTTGCCTGTTCCTATGTCCAGAATGGTATTACCTAGGTTGTCTTCCAGAGTTTTTATAGTTTTGGGTTTTACATTTAAGTCTTCAATCCATCTTGAGTTGATTTTTTGTATATGATGTAAGTAAGGGTCCAGCTTCAATTTTCTGCATGTGGCTAGCCAGTTATCCCAGCACCATTTATTGACTAGGGAGTCTTTTCCCCATTGCTTGTTTTTGTCAGGTTTGTCGAAAATCAGATGGTCGTAGGTGTACAGCCTTACTTCTGGGCTCCCTACTTTGTTCCATTGGTCTATGTGTCTGTTCTTGTACCAGTACCATGCTGCTTTGGTTACTGTAGCCCGTATAGCTTGAAGTCAGGTAGTGTGATGCCTCCAGCTTTATTCATCTTGCTTAGGATTGCCATTGCTATTCGGACTCTTTTTTGGTTCCATATGAATTTTAAAATAGTTTTTTTCTAGTTCTGCAAAACATGCCATTGGTAGTTTCATAGGAATAACGCTGAATCTGTAAATTGCCTTGGGCAGAATAGCCATTTTAATGATATTGATTCTTCCTATCCATGAGCATGGAATGTTTTTCCATTTGTTTGTGTCATCTCTGATTTCTTTGAGCAGTGTTCTTATTGTAGAGATCTTTCACTTCTCTGGTTAGCTGTATTCTTACATATTTTGTTCTTTTTGTGGCAATTCTAAATGAGACTGCCTTCCTGATTTGGCTCTCAGTTTGGCTGTTGTTGGTGTATAGGAATGCTAGTGATTTTTATACATTGATTTTGTATCCTGAAACTTTGCTGAAGTTGTTTATTAGCTAAAGGAAATTTGGGGCCAAGACTATGGGGTTTTCTAGATATAGAATCATGTCGTCTGCAAAAAGAGATAGTTTGACTTTCTCTCTTCCTATTTTGGATGCCCTTTATGTCTGTCTCTTGCCTCATTGCCCTGGATAGGACTTCTAATACTATGTTGAATTGGAGTGGTGAGAGAGGGCATCCTTGCCAAAGCTCAATCTTTGGACTTCCTCTCTTACTACTCACACTATCTACATCTCTTAGTCATCTCATCCAACCTCTTGGCTTTAAATACCACCTATACCTTCATGTTTCTCAAATTTCTACCTCTAGTCTGGACCTATCTCCAAAGTCCCAAACTTATATCTCCAACTGCTTACTTTCCATCTTGACATGGATGTCTAAAAGGCATCTGAAATGCAATAAGTGATATCTGTATTCACTGAGCTGCTCAGCATCAGAATCAATTCCTCTTTTTCTCTTACTCTATATTTGATTCATCTACAACATCCATTGAATCTACCCACTAAATATATTTCAAAGCTGGACACTTACCACCATTTCCACAGCTGAGATCTTATTCCAAATCAATATCATCTGTTACCTGGACCACTGCAATTGTTTTATAGGTACTAGTTATCCTTCTTGCCTCAATTCTTGTTTCTCTAGAGTCCATTCTCTACACAGTAGCCAGGATTACTATTTAAAAATATAAGTCATGGCCAGGCATGGTGGCTCACACCTGTAATCCTAGCACTTTGGGAAGCTGAGGCAGGTGGATCACTTGAGGCCAGGAGTTTGAGACCAACCTGGGAGACACGGTGAGACCCCGTCTGTATTAAAAATACAAACATTAGCTGTGTGTGGTGGTGCATGCCTGTAGTCCCAGTTACTTGGGAGGCTGAGGCACAAGAATTGCCTGAACCTGGGAGGCAGAGGTTGCATGCACTTAGCCGTGACCATGCCACTGTGCTCCAGCCTGGGTGACAGAGCAAGACTGTCTATCTCTCTCTCTCTCCATATATATATATGGAGACAGCATATATATATATATACACACACACACACACACACACACATATATATATATACACACACAAACACACACATATATATATACATATATATATATATATATATAAAATATCTCACAGCTCTCCAGCTCCCCTTGCCAAAACCTTCTAGTGGCTTTCTGTAAGACTTAGAATCCAAACTTCTTTCCATGGCCTGTAATATCTTACATGATCTGGCCCCTGGCTACCATTTTAAAATCATCTCTCACCATTCTCCCCTTGCTTCCTCCATTTCAGCCACACTAGCCTTCTTGCTGTTTTTTGAGCAAGCCAAACACATTCCTACCTAAGGACCACTGTATTTGTTGTTTCCAAAGCCTAGAATATTTATCTGTTAGATAACCTCATGACTTGCTCCATCACTTCATTCAGGTATTTGCTCAGAATGAACTTCTCTGACTATCCTATCTAAAATAGTATCCCTCCTTCCAACACCCTCATACCCTGTTTTATTTTTCTTGGTATCATTCACAACCACTTAATATTACATATTTATATATTTAATTTCTTATTATCTGTTTCCCTCATCCCTAAATGTAAGCTCCATGAGGATGATGTTTTGTTTTATTCTATGCTGTATTCCTAGAACCTAGAAACAGTGTTTGGGACAAAACAGATTGTTCAATTTGTTGAAAATATAAAGACCCCTGGAACATACGGTTTTCTGTTGATTATATAAATCATATCAGTTTACACTATACTTAAAATCTGGGAAGAGACATTATGCTTCTATAAGCATCTATCACTGACCAATCAGACAAAGAAGCACCCCCATAAAATATTTAGACAAATTATTTTGTTAGAGACAATATTTTTGGCTGGCAAGTGTCTCACCCAGTAGGTTTTTAAAAGTTTTAATTCAAATTGCTTTTTTAGAGCTACCTGCCCACTCTTCCCTAAATTACTGACTGTAATTCAATTAAAATAGGAATGGGGGGAGAAAGACAGAGGTGGAGATTTTTGTTTGTAGTAAGTTCAGTTCATTCTAGGTTTACTTTGAATGTACATTTCAAATTTAATTTTGGTTTTGTTTGTTTTTATTTTGGTAATTCACAAAATTGTATACACTTATCATATACAATACATTGTTTTGAAATATGTATGCATGATGGAATAAATTTGGCTAATTAACATAGCCATCACCTCACATACCATTTTTTGGTGAGAAGATTCGAAATGTACTCTCTTAACAATTTTGAAATATGCAATTCATAATTATTAACTATAATTGCAATACTGTGCAATAAATGTCAAAAACTTACTCCTCCTGTCAATGTGAAACTTTGTACCCTTTGACCAACACATCCCCATTCCTGTTCTCGCTCCCATCCTCTGGTAACCACCATTCTACTTTCTACTGCTATGAGTTTGACTTTTTCAGATTCTATATATAAGCGAGATCATGGAGTATTTGTCTTTCTGTGCCTGATATATATATATATATATCAACAACTGAAATCAGTATGTAATATATATATATACACATATATATGTATACATATATATATATTTGTATATATTACATACTGATTTCAGTTGTTTTGTACATATACCAAGAAGTGGAATTGCTGGATCACGTGATAGTTCTATACTTAGTTTTTTTTAGGAATCTCCATACAGTTTTCCATAATGGCTGTACTAGTTTATATTTCTAGAGTGTACAAGAGTGCTCTTTTCTCCACATCCTCATCGACACTTGTTATCTTTCATCTTTCCAATAATAGCCATTCTAACAGGTTTGAGTGATACTGCACTGTGGTTTTAACTTGCATTTCCCCGATGATTAGTGATGTAGAACATTTTTTGACATATCTGTTGGCCAGTTCTATGTCTTCTTTTGAGAAATGTCTATTGAGGTCCTTTGCCATTTTAAAAATCAGGTTATTGTTTTCTTGCTATTGAGTTGAGCTCCTTATGTATTTTTGATATTAACCCCTTAACAAATATATGGTTTTCAAATATTCTCTCCCGTTCTGTAGATTGTCTCTTCACTCTGTTGTTTCCTTAGCTGTGCGGAAGCTTTTTAGTTTGAAGTAATCCCACTTGTTTATTTTTGCTTTTGTTCCCTGTGCTTTTGGGTTCATAACCAAAAAATAAATGCCCAGACCTATGTCATGGAGTTTTCCTCTTATTTTTTGTTCTAGTAGTTTTACAGTTTCAGGTCTAATGTTTAAGTCTTCAATTCATTTTGAGTTGATTTTTATATATGTTGTAAGATAAGGGTCTAATTTCATTCTTCTACATGTGGATATCCAGTTTTTCCAACACTATTTATTAAAGAGATTGTTCTTCCCTCATTGTGTATTCTTGGAACCTTTGTCAAAAATCAATGAAGTATAAATGTGTGAGTTTATTTCTGGGTACTCTCTATATTTAATTTTCTATTTTGCCATCTAAAGCAGGTAGTAAGCTAATGTACACACTGCTACACTGGAATTGAACATAATACTGGAAAAGTGCTCTAGCTTTGATAGGATTTATCAAGTTTGAAAGTCTAAACTTCTATGAAACTGTATACTTTTACCATAAACACAAGGCTTCCTTTTTTTCCAATCTGATGTAAAATGCCAAACAAATACATAAATGTTTGAGGATGTTTTAGTTTGTTAGTGCTGCCACAACAAAATACCACGGGCTGGGTGACTTAAACAACATACATTTATTTTCCCATAATTTTGGAGACTGGAAATCCAAGATCAAGATTTTGGCAGGTTTAATTTGTCCTGAGGCCTCCCTTCCCTGGTTTACAAATGACCACCATCTTGCTGTGTCATCACATGGTGTTTCCTCTGTGCATGTGCACCTCCAGTATTTCTGTGTGTCCAAATTTCCAGTTCTTATAAGGACACCAATCAGATTGAATTAGGACCCACCCTAATTAACTTAATTGCCCCTTCAAAGGTCCTGTCTCCAAACATAGTCACATTCGGAAGTACTTGAGATTAGTGCTTAAACATGAGAATTTTGGGGTGGACAGGATTCAGCCCATAACAGAAGATTAACATGGTAAAGAGAGTATTCAAATGAACTCCTATCATATTTATAGGAACTCTACCACAAGACAGGTTACCAAGTTGTTTTTTAATTCACTTGTGAGGTAAAATTTACAGAACTGTGAAATTTCACAACTCCCTTTTGGTAAGGAAATCTGGAGTGTTTGACACTCATCAATTTTCCCCTTATTATGATATACCCATGTGAATTCATAGATGGTAAAATGCCAATAACTGGAAGTAAGAATGTTAAAGATATCTACATAATGCCCAAAACTCAATGAATAGCCTATTTTACCACATTTATTTACCTATCTATAACTTGCTTGATTCTGTGACCACTGCCTTCACTGTACATTGTATAATAGACTAAGTAATGTATCCCTCTCCACAATATTCCATTTTCTAATCCCTGGAAACTGTCAATATGTTACCTTACATGGCAAAAAGGGACTCTGCTCATATAATTAAGTTAAGGATCTTGAGATGGGAAGGCTATCCTTGATTATGCAGTTAGTCCTAACATAAGCAGAGTTGTTAAAAGAGGGAGGCAAGAAGGTCAAAGACAGAAAGAGATGGGACAATAAAATTAAAGGCTGAAATGATGTGAGAAAGAGATTATAAGCCAAGGAACACAGGCAGAAGCTGAAAAATAGGCAAGAAAACGGATTCTCCTCTCACAGCCTCCAGAAGGAACCAGCCCTGCTAACACCTTCATTTAAACCCAGCAAGACTAAATTTGAACTTCTGGCATCTAGAATAGTAACATAATAAATATATGTTGTTTTAAGCAATCAAATTTATGGTAATTTGTTACAACAACAGGAAAATAGGAAAAGCAGTCTGATTTTTAGGAGTAGGAAGGTATACTAGAACTCTTCTTTAGGGAATTACTTGGGAAATTGCTGGGTATATTGATACTGAGCATATCACAAAGTCAGTCCGTACTCACTCAGCCCTAAACTTGCTGCTGTGTGCCCCAAATCCTAAGGCTATAAGACAATAGCTGGTAAGACCTTGTTGAAGAATAAAGACATTGCTTCAAATTTAGAGAATAGTACCAAGGCCAATTTTCAAGGCTTAGATACCTTAAGCTTGTTTATTGCTCAGAAAGGAAAGGTGAACTCATAAGTATTATTTTGTGATAAAACTGGCATACAGAAACAAAATGGATAGAAAAAAAACTCAACAAGCTTTCTACAAATATACTGACTGCTTAAATATGTTCCCTAATGTCTACTGAGTCTTTTGAAAAGTAGCAATAGCCCCCTCTTTTCCTGTGTCCTTCCTAGACCCTTTATTCTAGGAAAATGCTATTTGTAATTTTTAAGTAGGTATGGGAAAATAAATATATTATTATCAATGTTTTGTAAGAGATAACTGCTAGTATTCTTTGTACAGCAAACTATAATAGCATTTCCCAAACATCTAATTAACAGAATTTCTCCCCACAAGGATTAATAATGATGAATTATTTCCAACTAACACATATGGTGGTTGCAAACCGCTGATACACAGAGTCTATGAAAGTAGTAAAATTTTAAAAGTCTCTACCTTGTGTTTATCACTGGAATTTCAGCTTCTGCAAAATATGGATAGCCTATTTTACCACATTTATTTACCCATATATAACTTGCTTGATTCTATGACCACTGCCTTTACTGTAAGTAGTACAGTAGACTAAATAATGTATCAGCCCCAACAACATGTCAATTTTCTAATCCCTGGAATCTGCGAATATGTTACCTTACATGGCAAAAATGGACTTTGCCTATGAAATTACATCATTCACAATGTAACCTGCTAAATTTAAAAAAGCCTCACAATCAAACTGAACAGAGGCTATATAGTTCTTGCTTAAAACTTTAAGGACAAGTGTAATCACTATCAAAATTACAAAGCCCCTTTTTGCAGAAATGGAAAAGCAGATATTAAAATTCATATAGAATTGCAAGGGCTTCAAATAGCCAAAACAATCTTGAAAAAAAAAAAGTTGGAGAACTCACAATTCCCAATTTTAAAACATACTACAAAGCTACAATAATCAAAACAGGGAGGTACAGACATGAGGACAGATATGTAGATTAATGGAATGGAATTGAATGGCCAGAAATAAACACATCTATAGACAACTGAAGTTCAACAATGGTGCCAAGACCATAAAATGTGAAAGAATATCTTCAAAAAATATGGCTGGAACAACTAGAAAGCTACATGTCAAAGAATGAACTTGGACTCCTACCTCATGCCATATATAAAAATTAACTCTGAATATATGAAAGGCATAAATATAAGAGCTAAAATTATATTGGGCAGTGCTTCTGTTATACCTTTCATTGATAAGGAATACAAAGAAAGAAAGCTGTTCTCAAACTTGTTTTTTCTAAGGATGACATTATGGCTCCTACATGGCACTATGGTTAAGGAACTTATAAGTAAGATTACTTCTAACAAGAAATGTTCAGTCACATAAATGAGAACTCAAAAAATCAATACAACAGAGACTTCTGATTTCCAGTCTGAAATGTAAAGTAATTGGAAGTCATTATTCTCATTGTTAGTATAAGAAAAAAGCTGAACAAACTGAAAATTAACAGCTCTTCTTAGATCCATCAGAGAATTGAGGTCACAGGACAAGCCACTGCCCCCAAAATTGAGAAAAAATGTGGTTACTGAAAACCACAGCTTACTGACATCAGAATCTCAGGAGCAGAAGCCCACTGCTAGACCCAGTAGTGGAAGGCTCAATGTGGACTAGCTTTACAGTTAAAACCTCTGGAGGTTCCTCTCAGAGAGGCTCCCAAATCTTTGTGAGTTTTGCCTCCAGGAGCCCTGACAGGTTCTCAATATAAAGACTGGTAAAAAAAATAATAAAAATAAAAATAAAAATAAATAAAATCCCCTCATGTTTCTAGTAAGAAGACAGGGGTTGGCGGTGGGGGCAGGGGTGTGGAGGGGGGAGTAACCATTTGAAATATGCCCAGAGTATTCTGTTCTCCTTAAAAATCCCTGCTTCCCTAAAGGGAAACTATTTTACCAGAACCCAACTGAATTGGGTTTTATCAATGCCTATCCGACTGTAAAGAAGGGAAATACCCAGATCTAGTACCCATTAGCCTGATACAGGGTAAGGAAAATAACCAATTCAGCCCCATCTAGGATTCCCGTATCACCTAGTGGGAAGAAAAAACTGAGAAAAACTTGTGAAGGTCATAGCACAGGGGTACTAGGTCACTAAAAGACTAAGACCTAATCATAAGACAATAGAATATATCCCCCTTGTACCCACTGCTTACCACTACATCAATCAGGCTAATGTCTAATAACAGGGAATTACAGCTGGAACAACTGTTAAGTATCAGACCCTATATAAAAAGTAATCTCCGGGGAACCCAAAGACAACAGAATAGGAAAAAGCAGGGATAGCAGAAGAAATTTTACAGTTTGACATCTATAGCTACAACAAATATTGAATATAGCCTGATTCTTAGACAGATAAACATAAAGCCTCACACTTAAGGCCTATTTTACTGAGTTCTGTTGCCTAATATATCATGTCTAGCTTTGAACAAAAAATTGGAAGCCATGTTAAATTGCAAAATACAGTCTCAAGAGTCAAAGTAAGCATCAGAACCTGACTCAGATATGGCAGAGATTTTTGGAACTATCAGACTAGTATGATAAGGGCTCTAGTGGAAAAAAAATGGACAACATTTAAGAACAAATGAGTAATATAAACAGAGAGGTTTGAAAACCCTATGAAGAATGAGGGGGAAGGACAAGATGGCTGACTAGAAGTAGCTAGTGTATGCCACACTCACAAAGAGAAGAAACAGTAGCAATTAAACACTACATCTTCAACTGAAACATGCATGTGAACATATTGGAATTCATCAAGGAAACAACTCGACCCACGAAGAACAGAGAGGAGTAAGACAGGATCTCTGTCCATCTGGGAGGTTCCCCCTCCATGGGAAATGGTGAGTGAGTGAGAAACCTCAGGAATCCACACTTAGGATCTTTGGAACTCTAGGATCAGGAGATCCCCCTGTGAGCCCACTCCACCAGGGCCTTCGGACTGATACACAGAGCTATGTGGAGACTGGACAGAGCTACACTCACATATATGCAGAGTCCCAAGGAGCCTTGGATCCCCAGGCATCCTGGCATTAGCAGCTGCAGCTCTGGTAAAAGGGGAGGTAGGCTGGGTGCGGTGGCTCATGCCTGTAATCCCAGCACTTTGGGAGGCCAAGGCGGGCAGATCACGAGGTCAGGAGATCAAGACCATCCTGGCTAACACGGTGAAACCCTGTCTCTACTAAAAATACAAAAAATTAGATGGGCATGGTGGTGGGCGCCTGTAGTCCCAGCTACTCAGGAGGCTGAGGCAGGAGAATGGCGTGAACTCAGGAGGTGGAGCTTGCAGTGAGCCGAGATTGTGCCACTGCACACTCCAGCCTGGGGGACAGAGCAAGACTCTGTCTCAAAAAAAAAGGTTGGGGGGAGGTAAGCCTCACTTATACAACCCCAAGAAAGGTGCTGAATCCAGGGCGCTGAACAATGAAGGTCTGCAAGCCTCACAGGCTGAGACACACTGGTCTGGACTTTAGTTACCCCCTACTAGGGCTCTTAGGCCTGTAACAACTCCTCACCTCCCAGACAGGTGGGCTGCCATCTTTGTAATCTTGCAGTCTTCAGGTTCTGGAGAGTCCCAGGCAACTACCGTGTGGCACAGACTCCCAGCACAGTGTGGCCACCCTAAAAAAAGCAGCCAGACTGTTTTCTATGTGGGTCTCCAATCCCGTTTCTTCCCACTGGGCAGGACCTCCCAACCTGGGACTCCAGCCACCCCCTCGCTGGGGTTCTCATGCTGGTGGCAGCTCTGCAGATCTCTGGGACAGAGCTCAAAGAAGGAGCAAGCCAACATCTTTGCTCTCTTGCAGCCCTTGCCTTTGCTACCTTCAAGCTCTCACGAGTCCACGGTAACTAGGCACTGGTGCAGACCCTCAGCACAGTGCAGCTACTCCATGGAAAAGTGGCCACATTGTTCCCCATGCAGGTATCTGTCCCCACTTCTCACTGGGCAAGGCCTCCCAACCTGGGACTCCAGCAGAACTACCCTGCACCCACCTGAACACTTCAATTAGAGGTGGCTCAGCATTTCTCCAAGTAGGAAATCCCAGAGTCAATTCAAAACCCTTCCACCACTGCAGCTGCAGTGGTACTGCCCTAACTACCCTTAGGCCGGGGAAGGAACAAAGGGCCTAGTTGTTGTATTGGCACTTCCAGCACACTGCAGCCACCATATGGAAGGGAGTCCAGTTCCTCTTCCTTAGGCGTCTTCATCCCCCTCTCTTCACCAGGCAGGGCCCCAGGCTCACAACTCCAGAACAGCTGCCCTACTCACTGCTGAGCATACCCCACTGGTAGTGGCTCTGAGTTTTCTTTGGAAGAGGTTCCTGGAGGCAACCAACAGCCCCTCTGCCACTGCCACAGTAGCAGTTTCTGCCCCTGCTACCCTCAGTTGGGGAAAGAAACAAAGAGCTCGAGGGCTTCACGCAAGCTTACAGCACAACAAAGTCACCACACGGAGAGGAGCCGGTCTCTCCTCCCTGTGAGCCCATGATACCCTGCTCCCCAACAAGTAGAGCCCCTACCTCAGGACAGCAGTGCAGCTGATCTAGCCCCTGGCTGAACACTCCCAGTAGCAGCAGCTCTGTGTTTCTTGGAGGTAGAACTCTTAGGGGCAACTGAAAGCCCCTCTGCCACTGCCTCTGCAGTGGAACTGCTCTTACTGTCCTCAAACTGGGGAAGGAGTAAAGACCCTGAGTGCTTTATCCACACCTCCAGCAAATGCAGTTGCTTTAAGGAGAGACCAGTCTGTCTCCCACAGGTCCCACCCACCCCTCTTGCTCATCACCAGGTAGGGCCCCTCCAGGTTGGTCCCATGTAAGTACAGCCTCCCCATCCCAGGCCAATCACATTGATTGATCACAGCTCTACATGTCTCTGGGGTAGCGCCCTGGAGACAAGTGAAAGACCCTAGGCCACAACCACAGCTAAGGTCCCTCCTTCTGCTGTCTCCAAACTGGGGAGCGAACAGAAAGCCTGAGATCACCCCAGAGCCACAGTGTACAGCTTGGGAGTGCCAAGTTGAGATCTGCAGCCAGCACTCAAGTGGGAGAGGAGCCAGTATTTTCAGAGCATTGAGAGGGACACAGCTGCAACCATAGAGAAATACACAGGAGCCACATGACTACGCAAGAGCCTACCTACTGACCATTATGCATAAGTGCCACATACTAGATCATACCGCAAAACTTCAACACCAAAAATACTTTGCGAACATACTCCCCTGTGAAACCAAAGACAAGAATTCAGTTACAAATAAAGTCCTTGCATAAAGCCACAGCCCTCTGAAAACATCCAGAAAAGAAGTCTACTGACTGTACTCAATTTACACCACAGTTAAAGGAACACCCACACACACAGATGAGAAAAAAAAAAACAGTGCAAGAACTCTGGTAACTGAAAAGGCCAAAGTGTCTTCTTTCCTCCAAATGACTGCACACACTAGTTCTCCAGCAAGAGTTCTTAACTGAGATGAGAGAGCTGAAAAAACAGAAATAGAATTCAGAATATGAATAGGAATGAAGAACATCAAGATTTAGGATAACACTGAAACCCAATCCAAGGAAGCTAAGCATCACAAGAAAGGATATACAGGTGCTTATAGACAAAATAGTCAGTATAAAAAAGAACCAAACTGACCTGATAAGAGCTGAGAAACACACTACAAGAATTTCATAATGCAATCAAATCACAAATATTAACAGCAGAATAGAACAAGGTGAGGAAAGAATCTCAGAGCTTGAAGACTGGCTCCCTGAAATAAGACAGTCAAACAAAAATAAAGACAAAAGAATTGAAAGGAAAACACAAAATTTACAAGAAATACAAGACTATGTAAAGAGACCAAATCTATGACTCACTGACATCCCTGAAAGAGATGGGGAGAAAGCAAGCAACTTGGAAAACATATTTCAGCATATCATCCATGAAAACTTCCCCAAACTCGCTAGAGAGACCAATATTCAAATTCAGGAAATGCAGAGAACCCTTGAAAGATTCTACACAAGAAGATCATCCCTGAGACAGATAATCATCAGATTTTCCAAGATCGAAATGAAAGAAAAAATGTTAAAGGCAGCTAGTGAGAAAGAGCAGGTCACCTAAAAAGGGAACCACATCAGGCTAAGAGTGGAACTCTCGACAGAAACCCTTCACACCAGAAGAGATTGGGGACTATATTCAACATTCTCAAAGAAAAGAAATTCCAACCCAGAATTTTATATCTGGCCAAATTAAGCTTACTAGGTGAAGGAGAAATAAGATCCTTTTCAGACAAGTAAGGGCTGAGGGAATTCGTTACCACCAGACCTGCCTTACAAGAGCTCCTGAATAAAGCACTAACTATGAAAAAGAAAGGCCGTTACCAGCCACTGCAAAAATACTTTTAAGTACACAGACCAGTGACACTATAAAGCAATCACACAAACAAGTCTGCATAATAACCAGCTAACATCATGATGACAGGATCAAATCCACACATATCAATACTAAACTTGAATGTAAACAGGCTAAATGCCCTCAATTAAAAGGCACAGATTGGCAAGCTGGATAAAGAAGCAAGACCCAATGGTATGCTGACTTCAAAAGACCCATCTCACATGTAATGACACCCATAAGCTCAAAATAAAGGAATGGAAAAAAATCTACCAAGCAAATGGAGAACAGAAAAAAGCAGGGGTTACAATCCTAATTTCAGACAAAACAGACATTAAATCAACAAAAACAAAAAAGATAAAGTCTTTTTTGGAACCCATAATGGTAAAGGGTCCAATTCAACATGAAGACCTAACTATCCTAAATATATGCACTCAACACAGGAGCACCCAGATTCATTAAAACAGTTCTTAGAGACCTACAAAGAGACTTAGATTCCCACACAATAATAGTGGGAGACTTCAATACCCTACTGACAGTATCAGATCATCAAGGCAGAAAATTAACAAAGGTATTCAGGACCTGAACTTAGCACTTGACCAAATGGACCTAATAGACATCTGCAGAACTTTCCATCCAAAAACAGCAGAATATACATTCTTCTTATTGCCACATGCCAAATGCTTTAAAATTGACCACACAATTGAATATAAAACAATCCTTAGCAAATTCAAAAAACCTGAAATCATATCAACCATACTTACAGACCACAGCATAATTAAAATAGTCTTCAATACAAAGAAAATTGCTCAAAATCATTCATTTATGTGGATATTAAACCACCTGCTTCTGAATGACTTTTCGGTAAATAATGACTTCTGGGTAAAGAAGTTCCTTGAAACTAATGAGAACAATGATACAACACACCATAATCTTTGAGACACAGCTAAGGCAGTGTTAAGAGGGAAATTTATAGCATAAAATGCCCACATCAAAAAATTAGGAAAATCTCAAATTAACAACCTAAGATCATAACTAGAAGAAATAGAGAAGCAAGAGCAAACCAACCACAAAACTAGTAGAAGATAAGGAATAGCCGAATCAGAGGTGAACTGAAGCAGACTGAGACATGAAAAGTCATAAAAAATAATCAACAAATCCAGGAGCTGCTTCTTTCAAAAAATCAGTAAGACAGATAGACTGCTAGCTAGACTAATAAAGAAGAAAAAAGAGATGATCCAAACAATTAGAAATGACAAAGGACATGTTACCACTAACCCCAAAGAAATACAAATAACCATCAGAGACTATAATGAATACCTCTATGCACAAAAACTAGAAAATCCAGAGGAAATGGATAAATTCTTGAACACATACATTTTTGCAGGACTGAACCAGGAAGAAACTGAATCCCTGAACAGACCAATGATGAGCTCTGAAATTGAATCAGTAATAAATAGCCTACCAACCAACAAAAGCCTAGGACCAGACTGATTCACAGCCAAATACTATCAGATGTACAAAGAGCTGGTATCATTCCTACTGAAACTATTCCGAAACAATTGAGAAGGAGGGACTCCTCCCCAACTCATTCTATCAGACCAGCGTCATCCTGATACAAAAAAGTGGCAGAGACAAAACAAAAAAGAGAAAACTTCAGGTCAATATCCCTGATGAACACAGCTGCAAAAATCCTCAACAAAATACTAGCAAACATCAGCCCATAAAAAACCTAATCCATCATAATCAAGTAGGCTTTATTCCTGGGATGCAAGGTTGGTTCAACATATGCTAATCAATAAATGCAATTCATCACATAGACAAAACTAAAGACAAAAACCACATGATTTTTTCAATAGATGCAGAAAAGGCTTTTGATAAAATTCAGCACCCCTTCATGTTAGAAACCTTCAAAAAACTAGGCATTGAAGAACCATACTGCAAAATGATAAGAGTCATCTATGACAAACCCACAGCCAACATCACAGGGAATGGGCAAAAGCTGAAAGCATTCCCCTTGAAAACTGGCACAAGGCAAGGATGCCCTCTCTCAACACTCTTGTTCAATATAGTATTGGAAGTTCTGGCCAAAGCAATCAGACAAGAAAAAGAAATAAAAGGCATCCAAATAGGACGAGAGGAAGTCAAACTACCCCTGTTTGCAGACAACATAATTCTGTATCTAGAAAACCTTATCATCTATGACCAAAAGCTCCTTGAGCTGATAAACAACTTTAGCAGTTTCAGAATACAAAATCAACATAGGAAAACCAATAGCATTCCTGTGTACCAACAACATCCAAGCTGAGAGCCAAACCAGGAATGTAATCCCACTCACAATGACCACAAAAAGAATAAAATACCTAGGAATACAGCTAACCAGGGAGGTGAAAGATCTCTACAATGAGAATTACAAAACACTACTCAAAGATATCAGAGAGGACACAAATGGTAAAATACTCCATGCTCATAGAGTCAATATTGTTAAAATAGCCATAAGGCCCAAAGCAATTTACAGATTCAATGCTATTACTATTTAACTACCATTGAGATTTTAGACAAAAACTATTTTAAAATTCATATGGAACCAAAAAAGAGCCTGAATAGCAAAGGCAATCCTAAGAAAAAAGAATAAGGCTGAAGGCATCACATTACCCAACTTCAAACTATACAACAGGGCTACGATAACCAAAACAGCATGGTACTGGTACAAAAACAGAAAGACCAATGAAATAGAACAGAGAGCCCAGAAATAATGCCACACACCTACAATTATCTGATCTTCAACAAAACTGACAAAAACATGCAATGGAAAAAGGATTTCCTATTCAATAAATGGTGCTAGGATAACTGGCTAGCCACATGCAGAAAGTTGAAAATGGATCCCTTCCTTACATCATATACAAAAATCAACTCAAGGTGGATTGAAGACTTAAATGTAAGACCTAAAACTATAAAAATCCTGCAAGATAACCTAGGAAATACCATTCTGGACACAGAAACGGGCAAAGATTTCATGACAAAGATGCCAAAAGCAATTGCAACAAAAGCAAAAATTGATAAAAGAGAACTAAGTTAACTAAAGAGCTTCTGCAAGCAAAAGAAACTATCAGCAGAGTAAACAGACAACCTATAAAATGGGAGAAAATATCAGCAAACTATGCAATTGACAATGGTCTAATATCCAGCATCTATAAGGAACTTAAACAAATTTACAAGCAAAAAGCAAACAACCCCATTAAAAAGTGGGTGAAGGAAATTAACAGACACTTTTCAAAAGAAGCCATACATGTGGCCAACAAGCACATGAAAAAATGCTCAACATCATAAATCATTAGAGAAATGCAAATCAAAACCACAATGAGATACCATCTCACAGCAGTCAGAATGGCTATTATTTAAAAATCAAAATATAACATGCTGGCAAGGTTGCACAGAAAAGGGAACACTTACACACTGCTGGTGGGAGTGTAAATCAGTTCAGCCATTGTGGAAAGCACTGTGGTGATTCCTCAAAGAACTAAAAACAGAATGACCATTCGACCCAACAATCCCATTACTGAGTATATACCCAAAGGAATATAAATTGTTCTACCATAAAGACACATGCACGCATTTATTCGCTGCAGCACTATTCACAATAAGCAAAGACATGGAGTCAATCTAAACGCCCATCAATGGTATACTGGATAAAGAAAATGTGGTAAATATATATCAGGGAATACTACGCAGCCATAAGAATGAATGAGATTGTGTCCTTTGCAGCAAATTGATGGAGCTGGAGACTATTATCCTTAGCAAACTAATGCAGGAACAGAAAATCAAATATCACATGTTCTAACTTATAAGTGGGAGCTAAATGACAAGAATACATAAACACAAAGCAGGGAACAACAGATACTGGGCCCTACTTGAGGGTTGAAGGTAGGAGTGGGGAGATAATTTAAAAAAAATACCTATTCGGTTCTATGCTTAGTGTATGGGTGACAAAATTATCTGTACACCAAACCCCTGTGGTGCAAGTGTACAGATAATACACCTATATAATAAACCTATATAATAAACCCATATAATAAACCTGTACATGTACCACTGAACCTAAAATAAAAGTTAGACAAAAAACAAAGAAAAGAAAATTATATGAAATACTCAAAAGGAAATGCTAGAAATTTAAAGCACTGTAACTGAAATGAAGAATACCTCTAAAGGATTCCTTCATCAGTGGATTGGACAGTCAAGGGAAGAATCGGTGAGCTTGGAACTATATCAATAGAAAGTCCTCAAACTGACAAGAATAAAAAGGAAGGAATAAATAAAATAAATAGATAAACCAAAAGGAAAAACACAGAAAAGAATATCCAAGAATTATGGAACAATTACAAAAGTTGTAACACACAGATAATGGTGATACCAGAAGGGGAAGAAAGAAAGAAACAACCATTTGAAGTAATAATGGCTGAAACTTTTGCAAACTGAATGACAGATGCTGTCTTGGTCTGTTTTCTGCTTCTATAAAAGACTATCACACACTGGGTAATTTGTAAAGAAAAGGAATTTATTTGGTTCATGGTTCTGGAGGCTGAGAAGTCCAGGATCAAAAGGCTGAATCTGGTGAAGGTCTTCTTGCTGCATCATAACATTATGGAAGGGCAAGTCAGCATGTGAGACAAAGAAAAAAAGAGGGCCTAACTCCTGGAATAACTAACCCACGCCCTCCATAATGGCATTAATCCACTCATGATGGTGAAGACCTCACAATCTAAATACCTCTTAAAGGTCCCAACTCCCAACAGTATTACTTTTGCAATAAAATTTCAACATGAATTTTGGAGGGGACATTCAAACCATAGCAGATGCCAAACCACAAATCCAAGAAGCTCAGAGAACACTAAGCAGAATTTAACCAAAAAAATTTACACATAGACATATTATACTCAAGCTGCAGAAAATGAAAGACAAAATCTTCATAGATTTTGATAAAATCTTCATAGATTAAGATAAAATCTTCATAGAAGCCAAAAGAAAAAAAAATGCCTTACTTACAGAAGAGCAAGGCTAAGAATTAGGTTGAACTTATCTTCAGAAACCATGCCATCAGGAAGAGAGTGGAGTGGAATATCTAAAATGTTATAGTGAAAAAACACACCAATCTGAAATACTGATACAACAAAATAATCCTTCTAAAGTGTAGAAGATAAAGACTTTCAGACAAACATAATTTGAGACCAAATCTGTGTTTTTTCTTTGGTTAATCTGAAATGGCCCACATCAAGCAGACTACACACAAGTCTACTGGCGGTAAACTGCCATGTCAACATCTGGCCACCATGTGATCTCATTGTTCAATTCCCACCTATGAGTGAGAATATGCGGTGTTTGGTTTTTTGTTCTTGCGATAGTTTACTGAGAATGATGATTTCCAATTTCATCCATGTCCCTACAAAGGACATGAACTCATCATTTTTTATGGCTGCATAGTATTCCATGGTATATATGTGCCACATTTTCTTAATCCAGTCTATCATTATTGGACATTTGGGTTGGTTCCAAGTCTTTGCTATTGTGAATAATGCCGCAATAAACATACGTGTGCATGTGTCTTTATAGCAGCATGATTTATAGTCATTTGGGTATATACCCAGTAATGGGATGGCTGGGTCAAATAGTATTTCTAGTTCTAGATCCCTGAGGAATCGCCACACTGACTTCCACAATGGTTGAACTAGTTTACAGTCCCACCAACAGTGTAAAAGTGTTCCTATTCCTCCACATCCTCTCCAGCACCTGTTGTTTCCTGACTTTTTAATGATTGCCATTCTAACTGGTGTGAGATGGTATCTCATTGTGGTTTTGATTTGCATTTCTCTGATGGCTAGTGATGATGAGCATTTTTTCATGTGTTTTTTGGCTGCATAAATGTCTTCTTTTGAGAAGTGTCTGTTCATGTCCTTCGCCCACTTTTTGATGGGGTTGTTTTTTTCTTGTAAATTTGTTTGAGTTCATTGTAGATTCTGGATATTAGCCCTTTGTCAGATGAGTAGGTTGCGAAAATTTTCTCCCATTTTGTGGGTTGCCTGTTCACTCTGATGGTAGTTTCTTTTGCTGTGCAGAAGCTCTTTAGTTTAATTAGATCCCATTTGTCAATTTTGTCTTTTGTTGCCATTGCTTTTGGTGTTTTGGACATGAAGTCCTTGCCCATGCCTATGTCCTGAATGGTAATGCCTAGGTTTTCTTCTAGGGTTTTTATGGTTTTAGGTCTAACGTTTAAATCTTTAATCCATCTTGAATTGATTCTTGTATAAGGTGAAAGGAAGGGATCCAGTTTCAGCTTTCTACATATGGCTAGCCAGTTTTCCCAGCACCATTTATTAAATAGGGAATCCTTTCCGCATTGCTTGTTTTTCTCAGGTTTGTCAAAGATCAGATAGTTGTAGGTATGCGGCGTTATTTCTGAGGGCTCTGTTCTGTTCCATTGATCTATATCTCTGTTTTGGTACCAGTACCATGCTGTTTTGGTTACTGTAGCCTTGTAGTATAGTTTGAAGTCAGGTAGTGTGATGCCTCCAGCTTTGTTCTTTTGGCTTAGGATTGACTTGGCGATGCGGGCTCTTTTTTGGTTCCATATGAACTTTAAAGTAGTTTTTTCCAATTCTGTGAAGAAAGTCATTGGTAGCTTGATGGGGATGGCATTGAATCTGTAAATTACCTTGGGCAGTATGGCCATTTTCACGATATTGATTCTTCCTACCCATGAGCACAGGAAGGGGAATATCACACTCTGGGGACTGTGGTGGGGTGGGGGGAGGGGGGAGGGATAGCGTTGGGAGATATACCTAATGCTAGATGACGAGTTAGTGGGTGCAGCGCACCAGCATGGCACATGTATACATATGTAACTAACCTGCACAATGTGCACATGTACCCTAAAACTTAAAGTATAATAAAAAAAAAAAAACATACATAAAATTTGACCATTTCCCCAGCAGATTTCTCATCCATAGGCTCAAAACCAACTCATTTTATTTTGGGAGCCCTACAATTACTTTATCAATATTATATCATTTGAAAAAAAATGATCTGTAGTCAAAAGTTACTGTAACATTGTCTATAGACATCCCAGGAACACCGAGAATAAGTTCACCTAGAAAAATGTTATATAATTTTGTTTTTATAAGACATTAAAATGTTATATAAAAAATTATAAAACATTAAAATGTTATGTAAAAATTATAAAACAAACAAACAAAAAAACATCTGGCCACCAAGGTAGCCCGCAAGAGTGCTCCAGCACCAGAAGCATAAATAAGCCCTACCAGCTACCAGCTTGGCACAGTGGCCCTGCCTAAGATCCGCTGCTACCAGAAATCAACTGATCTGCTGATCCGCAAGCTGCCATTCCATGATCTGGTGCACAAGATCACACAGAACTTCAAGACCAACCTGCACTTCCAAAGCTCAGCAGCTGCAGGAAGTGTGAGAGGCCTACCTGGTGGGGCTCTTTGAGAACATCAATCTGTGCGCCATCCACTCTGAGTGACTATCATGCTGAAGAACATCGAGCTTACATGCCACATTCGTAGACAGAAAGCATAAAGCTTCCTCAGCAATAATTCTACCCAACTCAAAGTCACTTTTAAGAGCCACCCACTTTATCTGAAAACATAATTATGATTAACTTCCATGATTAACTACTTCAATAAGTTCTATGTAAAAATTTTTAACTCTGGTTGTGACTCTTTGTATTTAAAGACCATTTGATTTGGGACATTCAAATGAGGATTTGTTTTCATAAATAAAACAATAAGCTTGCTGGATTTGTTTCCTGGCAGTCTCCTAGAAGTGCTTTAAAAAATTAAGAGAATTTATTGCCAGTAGACCTCTCTTGCCAGAAATGTTAAAAGTAGTTCAGAGAGAAGGAAAATTATACAGGTAAGAAAGTCAGATCTACATAGGAAAAAAAGATTGTTGAAGAAGGGATAAATGAAATTTACAAATATTTTACAGTTGACCCTTGAACAACACAGGGGTTGGGGTGCTGACCCCACTGCACAGTCAAAAATCCATATATAATTTTTGACTTCCCGAACTATTAATAGCTTACTGTTGATCAGAAATCTTACTGATAAACAGCTTATTAACACATATTTGTATCTTAGATGTATTATATATTATATTCTTACAACAAAGTAAGCTAGAGAAAAGAAAATGCTATTAAGAAAATCATAAGGAAGACAAAGTATATTTACTATTCGCTAAGTGGAGGTGGACCATCATGAAGTTCTTCATCCTTATCATCTACGCATTGAGTAGGCCAAGGAGGAGGAAGAAGAGGGACTGGTCTTGCTGTCTTGGGGTGGCAGAGGCAGAAGAAAATCTGCATATAAGTGGACCTGTGCAGTTCAAACCTGTGTTGTTCAACAGTCAACCATATTTTTCTTATTTCTAATTGATCTAATAGACAATAATTTGTTCAAAATAACAATAGAAACAATGTATTCAGTGATTACAGCTTATTGATATTTGAAATAATGATAACAATGTTAGAAAGGATGAGAGAGAAGAATTGGTAACACCTTGTCATGAGGTATGTGAACTACCCATGAATCAGTATAGTGTTATGTGAAACTGAATTTAGAGTAGTTGCTAATGTATATGACAAACCTAGAGCAATCACTAAGAAAATTGTAAAAAGAAATACTTCTCCGAAATGCTTGGGGCCAGAAAAGTTTAAGATTCCAGCTTTTTTTTTTCCTTTCAGATTTTGGAATATCTGCATTATACTTATTATATCAGTTCAGCATCCCTAATACAAAAAATTTGAGATCCGAAATCCAATGAGTATTTTCTTTTAAAGTCCCATTGGTGCTCAAAAAGTTTCAGAGTTTGGAGCATTTTAGAGTTCAAATTTTCAAAACAGGGATACTCAGCTTGTATAATTAATGCACTAAGAGAACAAAATAAATGGAATAATTTTTTAAATGCTCAATTAAAACCAGAGAAAACGGAAACAAAGTGGATTACAAAATACAACACTAAGAACATGGCAACAAACATAAAATAGTTACAAATGTGTTAAACATTTATCCAAATATGTCAATAATCACTTTAAATACAAATTGTCCGAATACTCCTATTAAAAGACAGACTTTAGGGGTGAATGAAAAAAATCAAGACCCAACTATATGTTGTCAATAACAATCCACTATATATATATAAAGACACAGATAGCTTGAAAGTAAAGGAGACTAAGACATAAGATGCAAACACTAATCAAAAGAATCAAAAGAAAAAAGCATACTTCAACAATAATGAATGGGTCAAATGTCAAAGAAGACATGACAGCTCTTACTATATATGTTCCTAAAGACAGAGTATCAAAATATGGGAGGCAAAATGTGATAGCATTGCAAAAAAAAAAGCAGGCAAATCCACTATGATAATTAGAGATTTCAACACTCTCAGTAATTGAAAGATCCACTAGGCAGAAAAGCAGTAAGGACACAGTTGTACTGAATAGCACCAACAATTAACTGGTTCTAATTGACATCTGTAGAATATTTCATCTAAAACCAGAATATACATTCTTCTAAAGATCACATGGAACAGACACCAAGATGGACCATATTGTGAGCCACAAAAAATACCTTAACAAACTTAAAAGAGCAAATTAGTCAGTGTATGTTCTTGGACCATAATGGAATTAAACAAGAAAATAATAGAAATGTAGCTGTCAAATCCAAAATATTTGAAAATTAAACAACACATTTCTGAATAACAAATAAATCAAAGAAGAACTACCAAGAGAAAATTTTTAAAATAGTTTAAAATAAATCAAAATGAAAATATAACATTAAAATTTACGGCATGCAAATAAAGCAGTGCTTAACAGTAAATTTATAGAATTGAATAGATATATCAGAAAAAAGAAGTATCAATAACATTAATTATCTAGCATGCCACCTTTAAAAACTAAAACAAGAAGAGGATATTAAATCCAAATTGAGCAGAACAAAGAAATCATAAAAGAGCAGAATTCAGTGAAATTGAAGGCAATAAGGAGATAATAAGCATTAGACTTAAAAGATAACAAAATTTCAGGCTGGGCGTGGTGACTTACGCCTGTAATCCCAGCACTTTGGGGGGCCAAGGTAGGCAGATCACTTGAGGTCAGGAGTTTGAGACCAGCCTGGCCAACATGGTGAAACCCCATCTCTACTAAAAATACAAAAATTAGCCTGGTGTGGTGGCGCATGCCCATGCCTGTAGTCCCAGCAACTTAGGAGGCTGAGGCAGGAGAATGGCTTAAACCCAGGAGATGGAGGTTGTAGTGAGCTGAGATCGTGCCATTGCACTTTAGCCTGGGCGACAGAGCAAGACTCCATCTCAAAAAAGAAAAAAAGAAAGAAAAAGAAAAATTCAAATCAACAACTAAACTATACATCTTAAGGAATCAGAAAGAGAATAACAAACTAGGCCTAGAGCCAGCAGAAAGAAGATAATAAACACTAGAATGGAGATAAATATGGAGTAGAAAACAACAAGGAAAATCAGTAAGATCAAAAGTCAGCACTTGAAAATATTTTTTAATGACAAACCTTTAGCTAGATTGACTTTAAATGACGGAGAACTCAAATTAATAAAATCAGAAATGAAAGCAGAAATATTATTACCACTTTATAGAAACAAAAAAAGAGTATGAGTACTATGAACAACAGCATGCCAAAAAACTGGATAACCTAGATGAAATGGATGCATTCCTAGAAATATACAATTTACCAAAACTGAATAATTAGGTAATAGAAAATCTGAATGCACCTATAACTAGTGAGGATATCAAATCAGTAATCAAAAAACCTCCCAACAAAGAAAAACACTGGACCAGATCGTTTCACTAGTAAATTTTACTAAACATTTAAAGGAGAATTAACAGGAATCCTTTTCAAGCTCTTTAAAAAATAATGAAAGAAGAGGGGCTACTTCCTATTAGCTTGGTACCAAAGTCAAAGGTACTATAAGAAAAAACTAACAACCATAAACCAATATCTATTATGAATACTTATGCAAAATTCTCAAGAAAATACTAGCAAACCAAATTCAGCAGCATATTTGAAAAATTATACTCCATGGCTGCATTAGTCCGTTCTCACACTGCTATAAAGATACTACCTGAAACTGGGTAATTTATAAAGGAAAGAGGTTTAATTGACTCACAGCTCTGCATGGCTGAGGAGGCCTTAGGAAACTTACAATCATGGTGGTAGGGGAAGCAAGCACATCTCACATGGCAGCAGGTGAGAGAGAGAGTGCAGGAAAAACCACCATTTATAAAACCATCAGATCTTATGAGAATTCACTCACTATTATGAGAACAGCACGGGGGAACCACCCCCATAATCCAATCACTTCCCTCCCTCAACAGGTGGGGATTACAGGTCCCTCCCTCAACACGTGGGGATTACAATTTGAGATGAGATTTGGGTGGGGACACAGAGCCAAACCATATCATTCCATCCCAACCCCTCCTAAATCTCATGACTTTTCACACTTCAAAACACAATCATGTCTTCACAACAGTCCCCCAAAGTCTTAACTCATTTAGGCATTAACTCAGAAGTCCACAGTCCAAAGTCTCATTTGAGACAAGGCAAGACCCTTCTGTCAATGAGCCTTTAAAATCAAAAGTAAGTTAGTTACTTCCTAGATACAATGGAGGTATAGGCATTGGGTAAATGCTCCTGTTCCAAAGGGGAGAAATTGGCCAAAACGAAGGGGCTACACGCCCCATCCAAGTCCGAAATCCAGCAGGGCAGTCATTAAATCTTAAAGCTCCAAAACGATCTCCTTTGACTTAATGTCTCACACCTGGATTATGCTGATGCAAGAGGTGGGCTCCAACGGCCCTGGGCAGTTCTGACCCTGTGGCTTTGCAGAGTACAGCCCCACTCCCAGCTGCTTTCACAGGCTTGTTGTTGAGTGTCTGTGACTTTTCCAGGTGCACAGTGCAAGGAGTCAGTGGATCTACCATTCTGGGGTCTGGAGGATGGTGGCCCTCTCCTCACAGCTCCATAAGGCAGTACCCCAGTGGGGACTCTGTGGGCTCCAATCCCACATTTCCCTTCCACACTGCCCTAGCAGAGGTTATCCATGAGGGTTCCACCCCTCCAGCAGACTTTTGCTTAGACATCCAGGCATTTCCATACATCTTCTGAAATCTAGGCAGAGGTTCCCAAACTGCAGTTCTTGACTTCTGTGCACCCACAGGCCCAACACCATGTGGAAGCCACCAAGGCTTGGGGCTTGCATCCTCTGAAGCAACAGCCTGAGCTGTACCTTGGCCCCTTTTAGCCACAGCTGGAGTTGAAGTAGCTAGGACACAGGGCACCAAGTTCTGAGGCTGCACAGAGCAGGGGTGCCCTGAGCCCAGCCCATTTTTCCCTCCTAGGCCTCCAGGCCTGTGATGGGAGGGGCTGATACCAAGATCTCTTACATACCCTGGAGATATTTTCCCAATTGTTTTGGTGATTACCATTTGGCTCCTCCTTACTTATGCAAATTCCCTCAGCCAGCTTGAATTTCTTCCGAGAAAATGGGTTTTTCTTTTCTATTGCATCATCAGGCTGCAAATTTTCCAAACTTTTATGCTCTACTTCCCTTTTAAACATAAATTCCAATTTCAGATCACATCTCTAAAGTTCAAAGTTCTACAGATCTCTAGGGCAAGGGCAAAATGCTGCCAGTCTCTTTGCTAAAGCATAGCAAGATCAATCTTTGCTCCGGCTCCCAAAAATTTTCTCATCTCCATCTGAGACCACTTCAGCCTGGACTTCATTGTCCATATCAGTATCAGCATTTTGGTCAACACCATTCAACAGGTCTCTAGGAAGTTCCAAACTTTCCTACATCTTTCTGTTGTCTTCTAAGCCCTCCAAACTGTTCCAACCTATGCCTATTAGCCAGTTCCAAAGTTGCCTCCGCATTTTCAAGTATCTTTATAGCACTGCCCCACTCTCTATGGTACCAATTTACTGTATTAGTCCATTCACACACTGCTATAAATATACTACCTGAGACTGGGTAATTTATAAAGGAAAAAGGTTTAATTGACTCACAGTTCTGCATGCTTGGGGAGGCCTCAGGAAACTTTCAGTCATGGCAGTAGGAGAGGCAGGCACATCTTACATGGCAGCAGGTGAGAGAAAGCATGCAGGAAAAACTATCATTTATAAAACCATTAGATCTTGTGAGAATTCATCCACTATTATGAGAACCACATGGGGGAAACCACCCCCATAATCCAATCCCTTCCCTTCCTCAACAGGTGAGGATTACAGGTCCCTTCCTCCACACGTGGAGATTACAATTCGAGATGAGATTTGGGTGAGGACACAGAGCCAAACCATATCAAGGACCAAGAGGGACTTATGCCTGGAATGTAAGGATGGTTCAACATACAAAAATCAAACAATATACTATACCCTATTAACAGAATTAAGAGAAAAAAACACATCATCATCTCAATTCATGTAGAAATAGCATTTTAGAAAAATTCAACAATCCTTCATGAAAAAAATAACACTCAACAACCTAGGAATAAAAGGAAACCTCCTCAACTCCTCAACAAAACAAAGGACATACATGAAAAGCCCACAGCTAACAACATATTCAATGGTGAAAGACTGAAAGCTTTTCCCATAATATCAGCAACAAGACAAGAAGTCCATTTTCCCACTTCTATTCAACATAGTATTTAAAGTTCTGGCCAAAGCAATTAGTCCAAAAAAAAAAAGAAATAAATACATTCTCAGCAAACTATCGCAAGGACAAAAAACCAAACACCGCATGTTCTCACTCATAGGTGGGAACTGAACAATGAGAATACAAGGACACAGGAAGGGGAACATCACACTCTGGGGACTGTTGTGGGGTGTGGGGGGAGGGATAGCATTAGGAGATATACCTAATGCTAAATGACGAGTTAGTGGGTGCAGCACACCAACATGGCACATGTATACATATGTAACAAACCTGCACATTGTGTGCATGTACCCTAAAACTTAAAGTATAATAATAATAAAATTTAAAAAAAAGAAAGAAATAAAAGGTATATAAGTTGGAATGGAAAAAAATAAAAGTATCTGTATTTACAGATGGCATGATTATACATACAGAAAACCCCAAAGATTTTCCCCAGAAATGGTTAAAGCTAATAAACAATTTCAGCAAAAGTGCAGGATACAAAATCAACAAAAATGTGGTGTATTTTGTATACTAACAATGGTACAATCTGACAGGGAAATTAAAAAAAAAAACTATTTCTTTTTTTTTTTTTTTTGAGATGGAGTCTTTCTTTGTCACCCAGGCTGGAGTACAGTGGCGTGATCTTGGCTCACTGCAAGCTCCATCTCCTGGGTTCATGCCATTCTCCTGCCTCAGCCTCCCAAGTAGCTGGGACTACAGGTGCCCACCACCATGCCTGGCTAATTTTTTGTATTTTTAGTAGAGACGGGGTTTCACCGTGTTAGCTAGAATGGTCTCAATCTCCTGACCTCATGATCTGCCCGCCTCGGCCTCCCAAAGTGCTGGGATTACAGGCTGAGCCACTGCGCCCGGCCAAAAAACTATTTCATTTACAATAGAATCAAAAAAATAAAATACTAGAAATATGCTTAACTAAGGAAGCCAAAGACTTACACACTGAAAACCGGAAAAGATATCCTATTTAATCAATCAGAAGACTTAATGCTGTTTTCGATACAATCCAAAGCAATCTATAAGCTTCCGTGTAATTCCTATTAGAATCCCAATGATGCGTTTTGCACAAATAGAAAAAACTATCCTAAAATTCATATGGAATCTCAAGGGACAACGAATAGGTAAAACAGCCTTGGAAAAGAAGAACAAAGTCAGAGGACTAATGCCTCCTGATTTCAAAACTTACTATATATAACTAAAGTAATCTAAATAGTATGGTACTTGAATAAAGACAGACATATAAACCAATGGAATAGAATAGAGAGCCCAGAAATAAACCCTCAATAATATTTTCAAATGATTTTTGACAAAGGTACCAAGACTATTTAGTGGGAGAAGAACAGTGTTTTCAAAAAATGGTGCTGGGACAACTGGATAACCATATGCAAAAAAATAATAATAATAAAAAAAAAGTTGGACCTTACCTTACTCAATATACAAAAATTAACTCAAAATGCATGAAAGACTTGGCAGAGAAAGAAAGTAGGATAGTGCTTCCCAGGGGCTGATGGGAGGGAATAACAAGGAGTTATTTTTTAATATGTATAATTTTAATGTGGAATGATGCAAAAGTTCTGGAGATCAATAGTGGTGATAGTTGCACAGCAATGTGAATGCACTTAACACCACCAAATTGGACAGTTAAAAGTGGTTAAAATGGCAAATTTCATGTCATGTGTATTTTACTATAATGTCTAAAAAAAATGAAATGTACAACTTATGGGTAGACCTTAAAGTACACTAGGGACTTTAGTTAATAATAATGTATCAGTATTCATTTATCGATTGTAAAAAAGAGTACCATACTAATACAAGATACTAATAATATGGGAACCTGTGGGCACTGGGTGGCAGAGGAGGGATATGGGAGAAAAGTAATATATGGGAGCTCTCTGTACGTACTTTCTGCCCAATTTTTCTGTAAACCTAAAACTACTATAAAATATAAAGTCGGTTTTTCAAAAAGCCAGTATTATTGCATTTTTGGTGTTTGACTTCTGTTTTTTTCCCTATATGTTTTAAAAGCCAAATGCATAAAACTATAATTATAAATCTGTTAATAGACACACAGTATATAAAGATTGAATTTGTGACAATAACAACATAAAGAGGGAGATGGAAGTATAAAGGAGCAGAATTTTCTACATCATTGAAACTAAGTTGGTATTAATTTAAACTTGGATGTTGTATAGTTAAGATATTAATTGTAATACCCAGAGTAACCACTAAGAAAAAAAATGGAAAAAAATACAAAAAAAAAGAGAAACGAGAAGTGAATGAAAGTGATACACTAGAAAAACTATCAAATTATTTTCCACAGTGGCTGTACCATTTTATATTCCCACAAGCAATGTATAAGAGTTCCAATTTCTCCACATCCTTGCCAATATTTAGGTTCCATTAAAAAATTATAGACATACTAGTGTGCAGTGGTGTAGCTATGGTTTTGATTTGCATTTCTTTAAAGACCAATAATGTTGAGCATCTTTTCATGTGCTTGTTGGCCGTTTGTATATCTTCTTTGGATATATGTCTATTAAAGTCCTTTGCCTAGTTTTTAATTGTGTCATTGGTCTTTTCATTGATTGGTAGTTATTTAAATATTAAATACCATTATTTTTAGTATACTAGAAAAAGCACATTAACAGGAGTCTCAAAAAGGCAAAACCTTTGAGCCATTTTCTCTTGCTTCTTATCCACTTGGGATTTACACACCAAGGGGTGATATTCACTTAAGTTTCTGTTTAACCAAAACTTTTGACTCAAAATAAATTATTATCTGTTTAAGGAATTGAAAGGTTATAGAGAGCCCTGCTCTAGAAGCACAAGCTTTTTGTGTACTCGGTCATTGTCTCACTGAGGGATAAATCTTCAGCTCTGGGCTAGGGTTTATTATCTAAGGTGCTTTGAAGAGCATAAAATTACTTCAATTATGTTATCTCAATGAAATAAATCCCCGCTGGAGAACAAACAATATTGACATAGAATTCTTAATTAAACATATATACTGCTTAGGGTCACTTTAGTGCAATCAGATTATGGGATTTGCTGTAGCACAGAATGGAGTTCTAACATAGGAGATCAGGTCATATGTTTGCACATACAACCATTTTCTCACTTTTCATTTTGGATCATATATTTCAGTGTGCCTAACTTTCTTCTCTGGTAAATAAATCAATTCCCCAAAAAACATTAACATCAAGGAGATCTAGACATGTTTGAAAATCCTGTAAATATCACCTTAGAGAGAAAAAAAATTATCAGCTAAGAAAATGGAATTTCATACTTTACAGAGCCTGTTCCCACAACTTCGGGTATTCAGCTAGGTCAGTAATAAGAAGACACTGCCAGGCGTGGTGGCTCTTGCCTGTAATCCCAGCACTTTGGGAGGCTGAGGTGGGTGGATCAGAAGGTCAGGAGTTCAAGACCAGCCTGACCAACATGGTGAGCCCCTATCTCTATGAAAAATACAAAAATTAGCCGGGCGTGGTGGCATGCGCCTGTAGTCCCAGCCACTCTGGAGGCTGAGGCAGGAAAATCGCTTGAACCCAGGAGGCAGAGGTTGCAGTGAGCCAAGATCGCACCACTGCGTTCCAGCCTGGGCGACAGAGCAAGGCTCCATCTAAAAAAAAAAAAAAAAAAGAAGACACCATTAGTTGTGAATGAACATTAACAAAAATGTGTTAAGTATATTTTAGAAAATCAACTGTCAGATTTTATTTTACATAGCACAAAGATGATTGTCTAAACTGTTCTTACCACCACCAAGATGATTTAAGCTTTTATGCATTTTGAATAGGAACTTCCTTCAAGAAGAGCTTAGTAATCTTAGTGTTGAATTATATCATCTAATATAGTTTTGAATCATCATTTATTATCATGCTAATTATCAATAACTTATAATTATCTGAAGTGTCTCAACATATTTGAAACAGCTAAAAGAATAAAAGGTCTCATAATAGTAAACTCAAGTTTGTTAGTGCTGTGAGATGACTTCTATTTGCATATCAGGAACTTTGAATATTAAGTTCAGGCAAAGAAAAAATGCTTTTCTCTTCAGACAATTCTTCAGCCTCCAAAATCTTTCTAATAAGCATTTTCCTGCTTACAAATTGATTTGTATTTGTATTTGTATTTGATTTTAATTTGTATTTCCAATTTGATTCTTTTCTGTGAGTTTAGATAGCTTATTTATTGTCTTCAACATTAGTAAAAACATAAAAGAAAGAGATACCATTTTCATCATCAGATTGGTAGATATGTTTAAATATGCAGATAGTACTGCTGGTGAGTGTGTGAGGAATGAGGGGCTCTGATATACTGAGGAAGCATAAGATGATATAATCCCTTTGTAAGGAGATTTCTAGTGTCCACTAAAACAAAAAAATGCCTACGACCCAAGACACCACAAAGAAGGACACAGCCCTCTGTGGAACAAGAAAGGGAAGAGAGAAGGGTAAGAGTAAGGGTGGGGACACAGAAAAGCCAGAGATGTTATTCTAATAAAGATCCCACTACATGTAAAGATACATCAAAAGTGGGGGAAAAAACATTATTATTCCATAACAGCACGTATAAATAAAATTTTAAAAAATTTAAATTGCTTTTCTTTAGGGAATATGGAGGCTTTGGTGACACTGAGGCAGAGTTTTAGTTGAGTAGTGGAGAAAGAAACTAGATTGCAATTGTGTGAGGACTGAGTAGGAAATGAGAAAGCAGAAACAACAAATGCGGAAAACTTGATTATTCTGAAAGGGTGAAGAGAAAGATAGCTGGAAAAGTGTGAGTTTAGTGTTAGGAAAAGGATTTTCCTAAAAGGATAAAAAGATTATATACCATGACCAAGTGGGATTTATCCTAGAAATGCAAGGGTGGTCAGCATAAGAGAGTCAAACGATGTAATATACCAGTTGAATAGAACAAAAAAATCTGCACATGATCATCTCTGTTGATACAAAAAAGATATTTGATAAAACCTGATATCCTTTAAAAAAACACTCATAAAGTTAGGCACAGAAAGGAACTTCCTTACCATGATAAAAGACATTTATGAAAATCCCACAGCTAATGTCATATTCAATAGTAAAAGACTGAAAGCTTTCACTGGGAAGATCAGCAACAAGACAAGCATGCCCGTTTTCTGCACTGTTATTCAAGTTACAGCCAGAGCAATTAGACCGGAAAAAGAAATACATGGTAACCATATAAGAAAAAAGAAGATAAAAGTATTTCTATCATGGATGACATGACCCTATAGATAGAAATTTCAAAAGAATCCACAAAAAAACTACTAGAGTGAATAAATTCAGCAAAGTTGCAAGTGACAGAATCAACACATATCAGTTATGTTTCTATATACCAGCAATGAACAATATGAAAAAGAAAGAAAATAATTCCATTTACAATAGCATATGAAAGAATGAAATACCCAGGAATAAATTTAGCTAAGGAGGTGAACAACTTACATACCTAAAACTATAAACTATTGCTAAAAGAAGTTAAAGACCAAAATAAATGGAAGGGCATTATGTCTTTATAGATTGGAAACTAAATATTATAAAGAGGGCAATACCCCCAAGCAAAATTTCAATGTGAAAATTCCAAAGACTTTTTTGTATAAGTGGAAAAGCTGACTCTAAAATTGACATGGAATGGAAAGGGACTCAGAATACAAATACAATCTTGAAGCAGAAGAACAAAGTTGGAGCACATACACTTCCTGATTTCAAAATGTACTACAAAACTACTGTAATCAAAATTCTGCAGTACTTGATGAGATACAGAGGTCTAGTTTCATTCATCTGTATATGGATATCCAGCTTTCCTAGCACAACTCAAAATGGATTATAGACCTAAATGTAACTATGAAACTACTAGAAAAAGAAAACATAGGAGAAATACATTGGTCTGGGCAATGATTTTATGGATAAGACCTCAAAAGCACAGGCAAAATAGCAAAAATAGACAAATGGGATATCAAACTAAAAAGCTTCTGCACAGCAAAAGAAACAATCAGAGAGTGAAGAGATAATCTACAGAATGGGAGAAAATACTTGCAAACTATTCATCTGACAAGGGACTAATATCCAGAATATATAGTCATGTATTGCTTAACCATGTGGATACATTCTGAGAAATGTGTCCTTAAGCATTTTCACCATTGTAAGACTATCATAGATTCAGATTTTCTTAAGATCTTCTAAAAGAAGAAGGGCAAAAAAGCTCTTCTACTTAGAAGAAGAAAAGTACTACTTACAAATACCTAGATGGTATAGCCTACTACATACCTAGGCTGCATAGTATAGCCTACTGCTCCTAGGCTACACACTTGTATAGAATGTTATTGTATTGAATAATGCAGGCAATTGTAAGACAGTGGTAAGTATTCATATATCTAATCATATAAAAGGTACAGCAAAAATTTGGTATTATATTCTTATGGGACCACTGTCATACATGCAGTCCATCATTGACTGAAACATTGTGTAGAACACGACTACACAAGGAGCTCAAACAACTAAACAACAAAAACACAAATAATTCAATTTAAAAATTGGCAAATGATCTGAATAGGCATTTCTCAAAAAAAGACATACAAGTGGCCAAAAATTATATGAAAAAACACTCAACATCACTAATCATCAGGGAAATGCAAATCAAAACCACAGTGAGATATCATCACACTCCAGTTAGAATGGCTATTGTCAAAAAGACAAAAAAAATAACAAATGGTGGTACGGATGCAGAGAAAATGGAACTCTTATACATTGTAGGTGGGAATGTAAATTAGTACAGCCATTATGAAAAACAGCATGGAGATTTCTCAATAAACTAAAAATAGAACTACCATATGATCCAGCAATCTTACTGCTGGGTATGTATCAAAAAGAAAGGATATCAGTATATCAAAGAGATATCTGCACTCTCATGTTTATCACAGCACTATTCACAACAGCCAAGATATGGAATCAATATAAGTACCCATAAACAGATGCAAGGATAAAAAAATGTGGTATATATACACAACAGACCACTATTCAGCCATAACAATGAAAGAAATCCTGTCATTGGTGGAAACATGGATGAACCTGGAGGACATTATATGAAATAAGCCAGGCACAGAAAGATAAATACCACATATTATCATTCACATGTGGAAGCTAAAAAAGCTCATCTCATAGAAGTAGAGTGTAGAATAGTGGTTACTATTAGGATGGTGCAAAAGTTATTGTGGTTTTTTTTTTCAATTAAAAGTTAAGAGAATATAGGGAAAGGAATGGGGTGGGAAAGGTTGGTTAACAGATACAAAATTACAGCAAGATAGGAGGAATAAGTTCTAATGATCTATATAGCAATGTAGGGTGACTACAGTTAACAATAAATAATTGTATATTTTCAAATAGCAAGAAAAGATTTCGAATGTTCCCAAAACAAAGAAATGATAAATGTTTGAGGTGATAGAAACATTAATTACTCTGATGTTTAAAACTATACAACTTTTAGAAGAAAACATATGGGTATCTTTGTGACCTTGAATTTGGTGATGAATTCTTAGATATGACACCAAAAGCACCAGCAACAAAAGAAAAAAATAGATAAATTGGGCTTCATTGAAATTAAAAACTTTTGCACATCAAATGACATCATCAAAAGTGAAAAAACCTACAGAACAGGAGAAAATATTTGCAAATCACATAGCTAATAAGGGGCATGTATCCAGAATATATATATTTTAAAACTCCTACAATGCAACAATAACCAAAAACACAATTAAAAATGAGCAAAGAATGTAAACATACATTCTCTAAAAAATATACTCAAATGGCCAATAAGCACATGAAAAGATGCTCAACATCATAAGACTTTTGGGAAATGCAAATTAAAACCACAATGATATACTACTTCACACCTCCTAAGATGGCTATTTAAATAATAATGGAAAATAACAAGTGTCACCAAGAATGTGGATAAATTGGAACCCTTGCATATTGCTGACGGGAATGTAAAATGGTACAGGCACTGTGGAAAACAGCTGGTAATTCCTCAAAAAGCTAAACAAATCATACAACCCAGCAATTCCACGTCTAGGTATATATCCAAAAGAATTTAAATCAGGGACTCAAACAGATACTTGTACTCCAATGTTCACTGCAGCAATATTCATAAGAGCCAAAAGATGGAAACAACCTAAGTGTCCATCAACAGATGACACCTCATGAACAATCTAGGAGATGACTTCGCATCCCACAATTCCCATCCAAGGAGAGACCATCAACTTTGTGCTTTGACACAAATACGTACACACCCCACACTCACCCTTCTCTTTAGCTGATGTTGGAAAATTCCATAGCCATCAACTGATTAAGTGTGTGCTCCACAGGGCATTTGAGACACAGAATTATTTCCAAAGGGTCTGGTCCAATTGTATTTTGATGATCTCCAACACTGAGAGTAGTACCCACAGCTGGTATTACAGGCTACAGGAGTTCTGTGGATTAAAAAATGTTATAAAGAACTTCAAAAATCATCTAAATTGAAGTTTCACATTGCAAAAAAGCTACCTTGCTTGTTTCCCTTAATGCACAAGTGTAGCTAACTGTGCTTCATTTAAACTTTTAGATGTACCACAATAGATTCACAACTGATCCTAGTAGAAATTAAACTACAGATAGCTATTAAAAGTAGGGATCCATTACACCATATTGAGATTTTCCACTTTAGACCTTCCCCTAAATGCATAAAAAGTTAGGAGAGGAAGGTCAACAGAAAGACCATTTGTATACTGATACTAATATTTATATTTCCCAATTCTGGGCAGTAAATTAACAGTAAAAGAGGCAGGGGGTAGGAGAGGCAGAGGTGACCCCAAAATCCTAAACTATACATTGTCATTCTATTCCACAAATCCTTGCAGAGAACCTAGCTTTTGTTAAGAATAAACAGGACAAGCTTAGTATAGACAACATGGCTTCAGCTCTATAAACTATGCGAATAGACAGAACAGTGGGTTTTATGGGAATTAATTTCTTCCTAACTACGCACTTCTAAAGGAATTTGGTATCCTGTGGCTACGCCATACATAGAGCTGAGCTCTGACCAAAAAGAATCAGCACAAACAAGGGGCTGCTACCAACTGTGGTACAAATCACCAACTCCAAACATTGGCCAGAAAACAAAGGTAAGGAGTAAACAGTCACCAGATGAGACAGACGAGATTATCTATGAAGCAGTTTCAGTAGGTAATCCCCAGAAAGACTCTCCTCTGAGGCCCAGGACTTCAGGGGGAGAGAATCACAGATGAAGCAGTAAATCTGATACCCCTGGATAGGGAGGGAGCTGTTGAAGGCACAGTGGGGCTGGGTCCCTTCAGAACCACACTTCCTGTGCAGCTGTCCATGGCTTACTGAATAGGGGTGAGAACCAGGAATCCTCTTGGGGTTAAAAAGCTTCAAGGCATCCTGATGAGACATTTTATGTGAAAAGCTGAGCACAAGTTCCGGAACTGAGACTACAATGAAAGCATCTGTATTCCCTTCCTCCTTACTCCCTTCCCCAGAGCTGCCCAGATAGGGCTTCATTCCTCATTTGAAGCCCTATCAGTAGGAGCCTACAGACAACTAATAGCACAGTCCTGTCTTCTTGCATAGTGATTCTACTTTTTAAGTATGTCGAAACTAAATAATCTGTCAATGTGAACTTGTTTTGTTTGTGCCCCACTACAGACACACAGGCAGTGTTCTTCACCATCTTTATGCTCTCTGTGCTTTATCCCCCCAGACTAGATTTCAGCTGAAGAACTAGGACAATATTTTCACCAGTTTTAGCATGCAACTTTATTAACAACATGTAAATAAAATCTCAAAAGAATACACATATCAATATAAAGCACAGAAGTATAGCTTACTCAGGATGAATAGATTCATTATCAGGTCACGTTGCAGAAATACCAAAAATATCTCAATTTATATACTATATAGCACAATAAAAATCAGCACATGTTCAGGATCTCAAGATTAATTGGTATCCATAAAATTGCCTCCCTCAATCAACATGGAAAACATAAGTATTGAATTTATAATTACAATATGCATTGGTTTCATATTGCAACTCCAAAAAACTGTTTGAGGCTTTATGAGAACAGAGGGGTATTCAGAGTTTTAGTATTAATCGTATGACTTTATCTCTCACTTCGGGATCACTGTGCTCTGCTAAGTCTTGGAGTTTCTGACCAAACTGTTTTGCTTCCTGGAATATTGAAATAAGCTCAGATTTAGTGAACTTTTCCTTGGTAAATAGCTTTGCCTTTGTTTTGAACTGAAAATTTATATTCTCAAATATTTCAATAATATTAAGAATATTGGCCTTTGACTCATTCTTGTTAAAGGGTGCAACCAATGATGACAGTACTTTGGCACTGATCAATTCTCTTGTATTGGCGTGATTTTTAGACAAACACGAAAACACTTTTAAAACATAAAACTTGGTTTTGACACTTCCCTTATTTAACAAGGTGAGGAAATCTGGAATATAACTGGTAATCACATAGTGATCTTCAAATTTTATACTCAAGTGCCCTAGTAATTTCAGTCCAGCCAGCTGCACAGGGGAGTTCAAGGGGCAAGAGATTATGCCTTTACAAACTTGATGTATATATGACTCCCCTGATTTTGGTTCTTCGGAAGACTCAGAGCTGTCATCCACCATACTTAAAGCTCCAGGGTGTTCTTTAACATTGGGATTATTGACCAAGTTTTCAATCATAACAGTAATACCTACATCATGAATTATATCTTGAGTAAATGGATAAGCAGGACTGATGCCCATTATCATTGTAGCTATTTCATGAATGAAAGGATCCTTAGTTAACTTAAGGAGGGCAACAAGTTTATCAAACTCTTTAGGCTCTAAACTAAAGCCACGTGATTTGCAGTGGCAGGCCTTCGGATTAGGCCCATACTTTTCCCTTTGCCTAATCTGTTTTTTGATCTCAGCTAAGGTCTGGTAATAAGGCCCATGATAAGGTGGGATCTTGGTCAAAGGTCGAATCCCCAGAGGAGTTTCAATCAAGGTCTCAACCAGGGTCCAGTTTCCTTCTGGAGGCAAGGATTGCTCCCCTCCTTCAACTGGAACTAGGACAATATACCTGGCCCTTGACCATGCTATTACCTTTTGTTTTATAGTAAGTGTGGGTTTGTGTGTGGGCTTGGGCTTTTCCTGGATCTTAGGTAGGGGCTTATAAACTTGAAGAGAGGTCTCTTCTTCAGGCCAGAACCAGGACCCTACACTAGGCTCTTCTCCAGTCCAGAACCAGGAGCATATATTTTCTTCATCCTCATCACTGGATTTCATCCCAATGCTGGCCTCTTCCCTTCTGTCAGGTCTGGACCCAGTATTGGCCTTATCATGTGACTGGGCATAGGACCTAATATTTGCCTCAATGACAGCAACAACCTTGACTTCAGACTTGGTTACAGTACTGACCCTAGACATAGGCATGGCCTTTGACTTGGTTTGTGGCACTATACTGCGTTCTGCCAGGGGTTTTGTCTTAGTCTCAACCATGACTCTAGTCTTAGTTGTATCTTCCACCTTGATCACTTCCCTTGTCACAGCCATAGCCTCCCTGTAGGTCACTGTATGTGTCCTGGTCATTGCTCCATCACCAGCTTTGGCCTGGGTCACTGATTCTGTTTTCAGTTCTGCCTCAGCCACTGCCTTGGCCTGGGTTTTACCATTCACTCTAGCAGCGGCAGGACCACTGATTCCATCTTGCAGGCCAGCCTCAGCCTTTCCTCTAGCCCTTGCTTCTGTCCCAGAGTCAACCATGTTCCAAGTTTAACGTAAGGACAAGTTATATACCCCCACCCGTCTCAGCCTTGACTGAAGTTTTGTCCCGGTTGGTGTTTTCACACAAAGTCCAGTAGTCACTCTGTCCCCTTTCCAACTACAGGCTCTGCCAGTGATATAGAAAACATGCAGAGGAAGCTCACTCAAGGTAGGGAAGGATGGCTGTGCATGGGCCCAGCCCTGTGGAGGGTGGTGGTCTTCAGCCACTCCAAGGCCACCAGATCTGCCACTGAAGTAGGACCTAGGGGTGGAGGAAGGAAATGGGGCTTTGAGTCTCTTCCAACTTTTTTCTCCTCATGCTGATCAGCACAGGGAGACAGGAGAATATGGAGATTCAGTGCTAGGTGAGAGAGGTAGATAATTAGCAAACTCTCTCTCCCTTCATTTCACCCACTCCCTACACTTCCAAGTGCCATCAGCCTTCTTTCCAGTCACCAAACAGGAGCATAAGGAGTAGGAAAACTGGATGAGAAGCTGAGGAATCCCTTTAGTGGTTCTTGACCCCTGCTGGAGCCAAGCAGCTCTCCACTACTCCATCCTACAGGTCTACCCAGGCAATCCCCACACTCATACCAACCTGCACTGATCTGGAGTAACTTTCTCCTCCTTACCTTGCTTCCAATGGTGACAAGCCCTACAGCAGATCTACAGGCAGACCTATGGACAAATAAACAAACAGGAGAATGTGGAAACTGATCTCCTGGTGACAGACCTTGGTCCCTTGCCCCTATTCTTGCCTTTCCAGATTTTGTCTAGTGTTTCCCTCCTCCTAGTCCCCTCTCCCCCACTGCTTTGTTTCAGGGCTACTCCTCCTCCTCCTTCCTATTGCCCACCATCTTCCTCTTCAGTGATTGCCCTAGAATGTCCCTCGTTCAGATTAGACTAGGTTCAAGCATGAGAGCAGGACAAGCAGTGGAGAGTGGGAAAGGCAGCTTAGCATTCTGTACCCCCACAACTTACCAAGACTCCCAACTAAATCAGCAGCAGCAGGGGGTGGGGCAGATGGGAATAATTGGTAAAATGACAAAACAGAAGAAATGGAATTCTCTAGTCGAAGTTGCCCCCCTGTCCCTGTACCTTTACACCAACCTTAACAGATACAGGGCAATTTTCTCTTCTTCGTAATTTCCTAGTTTTAAGTTGGGTGACCATTTTACAAAACTTCACAACTGACAGTTCCACAGACCTGGGGACAGATCTACCTACAGGGATTCACAAAAACAGAGACCAATAAATGAAGACACAGGAGACAGTTGAGGCTGTTTTTGGTAGAGACCAGCACCTAGGGCACAGATTCTTTCTGGATATAAGTACCTGTTTGGCAAACATTTTCTATCTCCCCTTTTTCTCCCACTCCTAAATCTCCAAGCCCCTCTGCTCTATTCTCAAAGTCTGACAATCCCCATACAGAGACAACTCAAACATCCCTACAAGGTAGTAGTAGTGGTGTTAGTAGGGACGAAATGCCTAGACAAACCACGGAGGCTGGGGAAAAAATGAAAAGTATTTATTTCCATATTTCATCTGGGTTCCTATGTTTCCTTCCTCTCTCCCAAAGCCTATCATTTTCTGCAACATAATGCGGGTAAGGGAGGACATGTTAGGAAAGCTGGCAGAGAGTTCTGGAGGCTCCCTTACACTCCTGCCTACTCTAATCTTAGCCATCTACCACCTCCAAGTACTGCCTCCCAAGTACTGCCCACTCTGTACAAACCAGGCCAATTTTCTTTTCCTTCTCCTCTCCCCTTGAGGTCTGCTGTCCCCTACAGATCTTTACAGAAACATGGAGTGCTGCAAACTTAGGAACAGATTTACACATAAAAACGCGTGATACACACCCAAAGAACAAATGAAAAGACAGAGAGAGAGACGTGGTTATTAATGGTCAGACCAGTAACCAAGACATGAGACCCTTTTCAAATCCAGAGCCTTGATTATCAAACATTTACAACCTCTTTTTACATTCTCTCCCTCTCAGGGCTCCCCAGACAACTGTCCTCGCCTGTGGAAGTAGCCCTCTCTTCCTCATCTAGTCTGCCTTTTCCCTGCTAGAAGCTGCAACCTTTTTCTTCCCAAGCATGGTCTGAGGTGAACCGAGTGTATGGAAATCAAGCTAGCAAAAGGTAGATCATTTTTTTTTAATTGTTGTGTGCCATTCCAATTACCCATCTCTCTCTCCTTCTCACCGCCCGCCTCCCATGACCAGGTCGCGTATCCAGTGTTCACCTCTGATACCCACATCCACCCCCAAGCGATGCCCACCTTCTCACTGACCTTCTCTGCTTGGATCAGAGGCAGTTTTCTTATTTCCTTGCCTCGAGGTGCTGTGTCATACAGCAGCAGGAACAGACAGTCAGACACAAGGACTCGAGGCAATGGCGGCGGCTGTGTATGGGGATTGACTCGGCACCTGGGACTCAAGACGAGATAACCGCTTTATCAGATTAAAGACTGCGATTGGCAAACTGTTGTCACTTTTGGTATTCTTTTCTCCTTCCTGTTCCCAGGGCTCCTCAGAACCTCGCGCGTAGTTACCATTTAACATCTACCTTTTCCTCCGCAGACGAGGTTCTTCCACGTCCGGGTTACCCACAACGGCAGTGGGAGGAGCTAGAGCGTAGTTTATGGGGATCCGGCTTATGGAAGCGGAGTGATATCAGGCTTTGTTTAGAGCCGCGACTCTTTTCTGTCGGAGGGCTCCCTGTCCTGTACCCTGTGGCCGCTTCAGGTATTGGAATGCGCAGGGACGAATTCCGGATATAGGGAAAACGGCGCTGGAACAAGAGAGGCAGACAAATACCAGAGTGTTTCTGTATTAGTTCCCCTTTTGCGGGAGCTCCCCCCACCAAGCCTACCATTCTTTCCTGAACTGAAATGCACACGGGTTTCCAGCGGTGGTGTCAGGAAATCTCTTCTGGCCTGACAGGCGGAAGTGTTCCAGTCTTTCGAAGTTCATCTCTCCAAACACAGAGGCCCACTGAAATGGGCGGTCTCGGGGTGGGGCCCAGGGTAGGAAAGTCAGCAAAGAGAGTCAAGACTGAGATAGGAGGATACATACTAATCGATTCCACAAACTTTGTGTTCCTTCGAGTTCTCCCTCCCAGCCCTTAATTTTCATTTTCTTTTTTTTTTTTTTAAGTTCTAGGATACATGTGCAGGATGTGCGTGTTTGTTAAATAGGCAAACGTGTGCCGTGGTGGCTTGCTGCACCAATCAACCTATGACCTAGGTATTAAGCCTGACATGCATTAGCTATTTTTCCTAAGGCTTTCCCTCACCGCCCCCCACAACCCCTGACAGGTCCCAGTGTGTGTTTTTCCCCTCCCTGTGTACATGTGTTCTCATTGTTCAACTTCCACTTATAAGTGAGAACATGCAGTATTTGTTTTCTGTTGCTGCATTAGTTTGCTGAGGATAATGGCTTCCAGCTCGATCCATGTCCCTACAAAGGACATGATCTCATTCTTTATTATGGCTGCATGGTATTTCATGGTGTATATGTACCACATTTTCTTAATGTTATCACTGATGGGCATTTGGGTTGATGCCACGTCTTTGCTATTGTGAATAGTGCGGCAATGAATATACGTGTGCGTGTATCTTTGTAATAGAATGATTTATATTCCTTTGGGTATATACCCAGTAATGGGATTGCTGGGTCAAATGGTATTTCTGGTTCTAGATATTTGAGGAATTGCCACACCGTCTTCCACAATGGTTGAACTAATTTACATTCCCACCAATGTAAAAGCGTTCCCATTTCTCCGCAACTTTGCCAGCATCTCTTGTTTCTTAACTTTGTATTAATTGCCATTATGACTGGTGTGAGATGGTATCTCATTGTGATTTTGATTTGCATTTCTCTAATGATCAGTGATGTTGAGCTTTTTTCCATGTGTTTGTTGGCCACATAAATATCTTCTTTTGAGAAGTGTCTGTTCATGTCCTTTGCCCACTTTTTAATGGGGTTGTTTGTTTTTTTCTTGTAAATGTAAGTTCCTTGTAGATTCTGGATATTAGACCTTTGTCAGATAGATAGACTGCAAAAATTTTCTCTTCTGTAGGTTACCTGTTCACTCTGATGATAGTTTCTTTTTCTGTGCAGAAGCTCTTTAGTTTAATTAGATCCCATTTGTCAAATTTTGCTTTTGTTGCAATTGCTTTTGGCAATTTGCCTGTGCCTGTGTCCTGAATGGTATTGCCTAAATTTTCTTCCAGGGTTTTTATAGTTTTGGGTTTGACATTTAAGTCTTTAATCCATCTTGAGTTAAATTTTGTATAAGGTGTAAGCAAGGGGTCAAGTTTCAGTTTTCTACATATGGCTAGCCAGTTTTCCCAACACCATTTATTAAATAGGTAATCCTTTCCCCATTGCTTGTTTTTGTCAGGTTTGTCGAAGATCAAATAGCTGTATATGTGCAGTCTTATTTCTGAGTTCTCTATTCTGTTCGACTGGTCTATGTGTCTGTTTTTGTACCAGAACCATGCTGTTCTACAAGGTTACTGTAGCCTTGTAGTATAGTTTGAAGTCAGGTAGTGTGATGCCTCCAGCTTTGTTCTTTTTACTTAGGATTGTCTTGGCTATACGAGCTCTTTTTTGGCTCTGCGTGAATTTTAAAATAGTTTCTTCTAATTCGGTGAGAAATGTCAATGGTAGTTTGATGGGAATAGCATTGAATCTATAAATTACTTTGGGCAGTATGGCCATCCTTGAGCAGTGGTTTGTAGTTCTCCTTGAGTAATGATCTTACTGCTAAAGTATGTCTATCAACTGATAAAATTTTAAAATCATCATTCATTTTCATAATAACTGCTGTTTTATGACTTATGTAATTATCTTAGGAACATTTCAGACATTTGAAAGATCCAAAGCAGAAAAGGTATCTTATATACACCTTAAAAAATGAGGATATCAGAGAATAACCTAAGTATATTATTAGCGCCAGGCTTCATTTCTCTTTTTTGGGTGGCAGGCGCTATGAACAGTAAGTTGAAGCAAGGAGAAAAAAAATGCCCTTGCTCCAAGATTTTTACTTGGCCTTCAACTTTTAGCCAGAAAGCCCATTGGAGATTCAAGTTGATTTTTATTGTTAAAGGAATACTCATACTTCTAATCTTACATTCTACCAAAAAGAAAAGTGACTTAATGCTTTCTCTAAGTACACCTCACGGCATTGCTTGAGAGCTGAAAGATCCAACACATGTTAGCAATTGTTAGTAGCAATTTTAGGTACTTAATTATCCATTCACTGGTTGGTAATCACTTGGTGCATATTCTTCAGATTGTTTCTCTTTCTGTAATGTATTCTCAGATATCAAAACACTCCAATGTATAAACATGTAAAATACATTTCTTTGCAAAATCGTGATTACCCTCTGAGTAATATATTACCTTACCTCTTTTCCTTATTATGATATCTCTGGATTTTTATTTGCCATTTCATTTGGTTGAGCATATTTTCAAATATTTATTGTATATTTACATAGTTCTTTGTGCATTCTGTTATTATTTGCCAATTTCTCTATTTTTTAAGAGATCTTTGTATGCCAAGCATACTAACCCCATGTCTTCAATATAGATCATAAATATTTTCCTACACCTTATTTGTGTGTATGTATGTATGTATATATGTGTGCATATATATATGCACTTATAAATAATTTATATTCTATTTATGCACAATTTGTGTATGCTATATATGGAGAAAGCTATACCAAAGACATTAATATGTAGTTATATGTATATAAAGCCATATGTATATATACATATATCTCTATACATAAGACATTTCAAATTTTATAGTTTTTTTAATTTTAAAATGTAGTATAGTTCACTATTTAAGAGCAAATACAAACAATATACGTGAGGACATTGAAAGTCTATTGAAAGTCCACATGATGGGATAGAAAAATATTGGGATGTTTAGTATTTCCAGGGCTTGAGTCCCTGAAAAGTAATTCACAGTATTTTTTCTCTGAGGAAAGTCACTTCTCGTAACACTTGATATGAGTCATGGTAATAAAAATGGTAGGATCAAGGGAGATAAAAAATGTATAATACCTGGAATATAGTATTTCTAAAAGTTTTAATACCCTACCCCTTACTTCAGTTTTTCTATGTCAACAACCTGTGTTTCTGCCTGAATGACACAGCACCTCAGGGACTAGTCATTACCCATGACCCCCAACACCTAGGCCTCTTGGTACAGGGAGCAGGATTTCACCTACACCATCATTATTTTCATCATCAATAGAGTTGTTAAGTTAGTGAGGGCCACATCTTGGATGTGAACATGATGATATGAACAGTATGACATGGCTTTAGGGCCAGTACTCTTAACCACTGCACCACAGAACCCCTGTCCCAGAGATATCATGATCGCCAGAATCAGTGAGCATTTATGTGGTCACTCTCAACATCCCCTGTGGCCTATGTGCTGTGAAATATCAAGATAACCACTGAACAAGGTCTAGGTCTGTGTGGAAGTTATGATGACCTCTGTAAAACTGCATTAATGTATAAAAGAGAAGGGAAGCCTCACTGGAGATGTCAGAGTCTCCTTGAAGAGGAGCTGTACCCAGAACAATGGGCAGGACTTATGGAGGCTGGATGGGTGGAAGGGAGAGGGAGTCTAGTATGACTGGAGTGAAGACTGGGGTCCTCTCAGGTGAATAGACAGGGCTCAGAGATAACTGACTGGACACTACAGGGGTCTGAGGTCATCCTGGTGTAGGACCAATTAAGGAAAGAACACATTGGTTTCTACAGGATGCTACATAGTTCCTTTACACAATGAATTGGCACAAATGTTAGTAAGACGAAAAGTGCCCACGTATCTGCCAGTCATTCATGGCGGCAGAGAAGAACCAGGAGCACTGAGAGTAGTAAAGATAAATTGCTGTTCAGTTTCCTAAGCCTTCATTAGTAGGAAGTGGATTTCACAGGAAATTGTTTATAATTAATCAAACCTGTCCGTCTGAAAATTATATTCTCCCCTTAAATTTTCTCTGACTCTAAGTTTCATGGACTCCAATCTACCAGCGAGTTTTTGCCTGCATTCTGGAGTCATATTCTCAATCAGAGCACTCTCCTCATGTGTTAATACTTGCTCTTTCATTTGTTTTATCTCTGTATCCTACCAGAGATTATTCAGAGGCTTTTCCCCTCCTTTGTAGCCTCAACTCCTTTCATCAGCTCAGTGAGTTGTATTACAACACAGACTGCTTTGACAAGCTTAGGCAAAATTTAACACTCACTATCAATATCTTTTACATATTTCTTTTTTGCACTTATTATTTCTTCAGAGTTTAGATCTGACTACCAGATAGAACTGTGGTTGCTGGCCAAAGACATTGTGGAGATAATTCCCTGATGCCATAGACACATATCTGTGAATGAGAGTTTTGCTACTTTTTCTAGGTATTCATTTTGCTATTATTCAGAGTGCTTGACCAAGCTCAATCATGTTCTATCCACACAGAATTTGCTATTCAGATGCTACCAAGCCATTTAGAAATGATGTTTTCAAACTGGGACGCCTGGGATAATATCTATCCATTCATTCACTTATCCCTGTGAAAAAATTATGATTGTTTGACTGTTTCCATTGACAAGGCTATCAAGTTCTACTGGTGATTGAGAATCACTCCAAGAACTTGCCCCCTCTTGAAGACAGGAATAATTATCCTCTCACAAAACAAGAGGTTTAAGACACCAAAACATTGAATAATTCTTTCTGTTTTTCTTCTTTTTAAAAAATAAAAAACTGTAGCTTTACAAAAAATGTCTCAAAAATTCCCATGGTCTGGAAAATGTATGTATGTGGTGGGGCAAAATTAATATAGGAATGTCATAAAGAGCAATATTATTTCAAGTAATATGGGAAGAAAAAGTATTATGTTATTTTCTCCTTCCATGCTTTTTGAGGTCTTATTTATTTTGCCCAAAATACATAATTCTTTGGAATCTCTGCTTCAATGTGTAATCACACACGTGGCTGTGTACATAAATTATGTTTACATTCTCTGAGGGTAAATTAATATAGGGGATCTTGGGTGATGTATTAGACCCAGGGAGAGGAGTGTGCAGAGAGTATGGGAGAGAGGATCACACAAAGAAGCTGAGGAGAAGTTTTGGCCAGCCATTATGGGGATGTCATACTGGGAAGTATCCTCTCTGAGGGGCCCTCTCTACAGTTTGAACTTATCAACAGACCTTGATGAGCAGAGATGGAAGCAGGTCACCCATATTGGTGTGGCCCCAATGGGGCAGCTTTCCTAGGAAGGAAATCTCTGTGGCTGGAGTAAGTCCTCTTCACAACCGTTTAAATATGAGACAGAGAAATAGGGGCTGGCTGAGCCTTAGAGCTAATGTAGGCATTGTCATGCTGCCTGGCACACAGCATGGCACATTCTTGTCTTTCAGCATGTGGTTATGAATGAATGAAGGTGACTGCTGGGTTTAGTCTGTGAGTGAGTACCCACATCCTCATGGGATGTGGGCAGCTGCAAGTAAGCAGGGTCTGAGTACTTCCGTTCTCTGGGCACTGGAGGCCATACACTCAAGAGATAAACAGCAGTATCATTCAAGAGGTTTCAGCCATTCCTTCCCCATTGGAATCCATAAACAGGCCCCATAGGATGGTTGGAACTATTAAACAAGTTCAACAGGGTGGTAATATACAAGATAAATATGCAAACATCAATTCATTTCTATACACTTGTGATGAACAATCTGAAAATACAATTTATAAAACAATTCCATTTATAATACCATTAAGAATAAAACATTTGGAGATAAATTTAACCAATAATAGATAACTTGTATACTTAAAACTATAAACTATCATTGAAAGAAATAAAATGAAATCTAAACAAATGAGAGAAAATTTCCTGTTCATGGATCTGAAGACAGAATATTATTAAGATGGCATTATGCCCCAATTTTATCTACAGATTCCACACAACCCGTATCAAAATACCACTTCACTTCTTTTCTGAAAATGACAAGTTCATTCTAAAATCCAAATAAAATGCATGGATTCAGAATAGCCAAACAATCGTGGAATATAAAAAGTTGGAGGAATTCAATTTCCCAATTTTAAAACTTACTACAAAGCTACATTTATCACAATGGTGGTATTGGTAAAAAGATAGACATATAGATGTCTGTTGGAGTACAGTTGAGAATCCAGAAATAAACCTATATATTTATGGTTATCTGATATAAGAAAAGAGTGCCAATACCATTTAGTGGAGGAAATTGGTGTGTTGTCTTCAAATGGTGTAGGGACAACTGACTATCCACATGCAAATATACAAAAACTGGCCGGGCGCAGTAGCTCACGCCTGTAATCCCAGCACTTTGGGAGGCCGAGATGAGTGGATCATCTGAGGTCAGGAGTTGGAGACCAGCCTGGCCAACATGGCGAAACCCCATCTCTACTAAAAATACAAAAATTAATGGGGCGTGGTGGTGCGTGCCTGTAATCCCAGCTAGTCGGGAGGCTGAGGCAGGAGAATTGCTTGAACCTGGGAGGTGGAGGTTGCAGTGAGCCCAGATTGCACCACTGCACTCCAGCCTGGGCCACAGAGCGAGGCTCTGTCTCAAATATATATACATATATAAAAATTAATTCAAAATGATCAAAGATCTAAAAGTAAGAGATAAACTCTAAAAGTCTTAGAAGGAAACAAAAGTCATCTTTGTGACTTTGAATTAAGAAATGGTTTATTTTTTATGACAACAAAAATGTAAGTAACAAAATAAAAAGTACATAAATTGGATTTATCAAAATAAAAGTTTTTATGCTTCAAAGGATACCATCAAGGTGAAAAGGCAACCCACAGAATTAGAGAACATTTTTGCAAATCATATGTATTAAAAGGAAATTGTATATGGAATATATAAATAAACGCTTACAACTCAAAAGTTATAAGACACCTGAACTTAAAATGGGCAAAGGAACTGGATAGAGACATTTTTCCAAAGGAGATATACAAATGGCCAATAAGCAGATGAAAAGATACTCAACATCATTAGCCATTAGAGAAATACAAATCAATACCACAATAAGATACCACTTCACACCCACTAGGATGTCTATAATAAAAATAGTAAGTGTTGGCAAGGATGTGGAGAAACTGCAAACTTTATACTTTGCTGGTGGGGATATAAAATGGTGCAGCCACTTTTGAAAATGGTCTAGCAGGTATTCACATTGTTAAACATAGTGTTATCATATAATCCAGCAAATTCCACTCCTAGTCATGTACACAGAAATGAAAACATATATCCACACAAAAACTTGTGCATGAATTTTCATAGCAACATTATTCATAATAGCCAAAAATGTAAAACAACTTGAATGTCCACCAACTTATGAATGGATAAAGGTGGTATATTCATACAATGGACTATCATTCAGCATAAAAATAAAAGAAGTACTGATACATGCTCCAACATGGATGAATCTTGAAAACATGCTAACTTTAAGAACCCAGTCACAAATAATGACATATTTTATATAATTTCACTTATGCGAAATGTCCATAATAGGCAAATCTATACAAACAAAATGTATATTAGTGATTGCCTAGAGCTCAGAGGTATGGGGAGTTTGGGGTGACAGTTAAGAGAACTATGGTTTCTTTTAGAGGTGACTAAAATGTTGTAGAATTGGTTGTGGTGACTAATGCACAATTCTGTGAAAATACTAAAACCCACTGCATTATACATTTTAAATGGATGAGTTGTATGATATGTGAGTTATATTGAAATAAACCTGTTAAAACATATTTGAAGAAATAATGTCCCCAAACATCCCAAATTGGATGAAAAATGCTAATCTAAATATCTAAGAATCTCAACTAACTGTAAATAGAATAAAGAGTAAGAGATGTTAGCACATCACAAACTGTTGAAAACCAAAGACAGCAAACCTGGAAGGCACTAAGACAAAATGGAATCATCAAATACAAGAAAGTCACAATAATATTATAGCTGATTTGTCATCAGAAACAATGGAGGCCAGAAAACAAAGGGATGACTGTCAAGGTGCAGAAAGAAAGAAAAAAATGTCAAGCCAAAATTGCATATCTATTAGGCTGGTGCAAAAGTAATTGAGTTTTTTGCCATTATAAGTAATGAACATTAAAAGTAAAAAACTGCAATTACTTTTGCACCAACCTAATAGTAAAACCATACTTCAAAAGTGAGAGTGTGAAAAAAGATATTCTCAGGTAAACAAAGACTGAAAGAATTCATTGCTAGTAGTCCTGTCTTTACAAGAAATACTAAGGAAATTTTTGCAGGCTAAAATGAAATAACACCAAATGCTAATATGAATCTATACAATGAAATAATGAGCACTGGTAAAGATAATTACATAGGTAAATGTAACAGTATATATATATGTATTATTTCTCTCTTCTTCTTAAAAATATTTTCATTGATGCTAATAGATATACATAGTTTGAAGGTACATGTGATAACAATACATTCATATAATTTGCAAAGATCAAATCAGTGTACTTGGGATATCCATCACCTTAAATATTTGTCTTTTCTTTATGTTAAAAACATTTGAATTACTTTCTTCTAGCTATTTTGGAATGTACAATAGATTATTGAAAACTGTAGTTACCCTACTGATCAAACCCTAGGTCTTATTACATGTATCAAATATGTATTTGCATCCATTGATCAAGTTCTCTTCATCTCCCTTCCTTCCTATCCTTCCCTGTCTCTGGTAACCACCAATCTACTCTCTATCTTCATGAGATCATTTTTTAGCTTCCACATATGAGTGAGAACAATCAATGTGTTTTTCTGTGCTTGGCTTGTTTCACTTAACATAATGACCTCCAGTTCCATCCATGTTTCTGGAAATGACAGTATTTCATTCTTTTTTTATGACTGAAGAATATTCCATTGGATATGCAAACCACATGTTTTAACCCATTCTTCCTTTGATAGGTACAAATGGCCAACAGGTATACAAAATGTTCAACATCTCTAATCATCAGAGAAATTAAAATAAAAACTACAATGAGATGTCATTTCACTCTAGGTAAAATGTATTTTATCAAAAAAACAGACAATAACAGGTGCTGGTGATGATGTGGAGAAAGGAGAACCCTCACACATTGTTGGTGGGAATGTAAATTAGTGTAGCTACTATGGAGAACAGTATAGAAGTTCCTCAAATAACTAAAAATGAAAATTCCATATGATCCAGCAATCCCACTACTTGATATATATCCAAAAGAAAGGAAATCAATATATCAAAAAGATATCTGCATTCCCACGTTTATTACAGCACTATTCACAATAGCCAAAAATCTGGATTCAACTTATTTCTTTCCTTTTAAATGACTTAACACACAATTGCATAAAATAATAATTATAAAACTGTATTGATAGCTTCATAACATGAAAGATGTTATATTTATTACAATGATAACACAAAGGAAGGGGGAGTAATGGCACTATATTGGAAAAAAGAAATGACACCAGATGGTAGTTAGGATCTACAGGAAGAAATGAAGATTAATGAAAAGAGTAAACATGTAGGTTAATGTAAAAAAAGATAAAGATATTTTTACTCTCAACTTCTCTTAACTTCTTTACAGATGCAAGATTACATAGGGCAATCATTATAACACTGTATTTTGGGGGCTTATAATACACATCAATGTAATATATATGATAATAATAACACAAAGGGGGACAGAAGAATGGATATATATTGAAGCAAAGTTTTTATATTTTCCGGGAACTAAGTTAGTGTTAGTTTAGACTTCTGTTCTCTGGTCTGACAGATAAAGAGCTTGAAAGTCATCACTGTTGTCCTTATAACAAGGAAAAGGCGTGAAAAAAACTGAAAAATGAAAAACTTTGCTCATATCCATAAGAGAATTTAGGTCACAGGACAAACTGCTTGGCCCCAAAAGTGGAGAGACAAGTGAATACAGACAGCTCATGCTCATGAATCAAAAGACATATTCCCCAAATTGATTTACAGATCCAATACAATCCCTATCAAAATTTCAGCAGGTGTTTCTGAAAAAAAAAAAGAAAAGAAAATCTGACAAGCTGATACTAAAATTTATATGGCAGGGCAAAGGTCCCAAAATAGCCAAAACGATCTTGAAAAAGAAGAGCAAAGTTGAAGGACTTACACTTCCTTATTTCAAAACTTACTATAATGCTATAGTTATGTCAGTATGATACTAGCATAAGCACAGATATGTATATCAGTGGGTCAGAATTGAAAGTTCACAAATAAACTTCTGCATTTATGGTCAATTAATTTTAATAATAGTGCCAGGACATTTAAATATATATATTTTTAAAATAAATGATGCTAGCACAATAGAAAGTCCACATGTAAAAAGATAAACTTAGGATTGGCTTGGCGATGCGGGCTCTTTTTTGGTTCCATATGAACTTTAAAGTAGATTTTTCCAATTCTGTGAAGAAAGGCATTGGTAGCTTGATGGGGATGGCATTGAATCTGTAAATTACCTTGGGCAGTATGGCCATTTTCACGATATTGATTCTTCCTACCCATGAGCATGGAATGTTCTTCCATTTGTTTGTATCCTCTTTTATTTCCTTGAGCAGTGGTTTGTAGTTCTCCTTGAAGAGGTCCTTCACATCCCTTGTAAGTTGGATTCCTAGGTATTTTATTCTCTTTGAAGCAATTGTGAATGGGAGTTCACTCATGATTTGGCTCTCTGTCTGTTGCTGGTGTATAAGAATGCTTGTGATTTTTGTACATTGATTTTGTATCCTGAGACTTTGCTGAAGTTGCTTATCAGCTTAAGGAGATTTTGGGCTGAGACAATGGGGTTTTCGAGATATACAATCATGTCGTCTGCAAACAGGGACAATTTGACTTCCTCTTTTCCTAATTGAATACCCTTTATTTCCTTCTCCTGCCTGATTGCCCTGGCCAGAACTTCCAACACTATGTTGAATAGGAGTGGTGAGAGAGGGCATCCCTGTCTTGTGGCAGTTTTCAAAGGGAATGCTTCCAATTTTTGTCCATTCAGTATGATATTGGCTGTGGGTTTGTCATACATAGCTCTTATTATTTTGAGATATGTCCCATCAATACCTAATTCATTGAGAGTTTTTAGCATGAAGGGCTGTTGAATTTTGTCAAAGGCCTTTTCTGCATCTATTGAGATAATCATGTGGTTTTTGTTGTTGGTTCTGTTTATATGCTGGATTACGTTTATTGATTTGCGTGTGCTGAACCAGCCTTGCATCCCAGGGATGAAGCCCACTTGACAATGGTGGATAAGCTTTTTGATGTGCTGCTGGATTTGGTTTGCCAGTATTTTATTGAGGATTTTTGCATCGATGTTCATCAGGGATATTGGTCTAGAATTCTCTTTTTTTGTTGTGTCTCTGCCAGGCTTTGGTATCAGGATGATGCTGTCCTCATAAAATGAGTTAGGGAGGATTCCCTTTTCTTCTATCAATTGGAATAGTTTCAGAAGGAATGGTACCAGCTCCTTCTTGTACCTCTGGTAGAATTCGGCTGTGAATCCATCTGGTCCTGGACTTTTTTTGGTTGGTAAGCTATTAATTGTTGCCTCAATTTCAGAGCCTGTTATTGGTCTATTCAGAGATTCAACTTCTTCCTGGTTTAGTCTTGGGAGGGTGTATGTGTCGAGGAATTTATCCATTTCTTCTAGATTTTCTAGTTTATTTGCATAGAGGTGTTTTTAGTATTCTCTGATGGTAGTTTGTATTTCTGTGGGATCGGTGGTGATATCCCCTTTATCATTTTTTATTGCGTCTATTTGATTCTTCTCTCTTTTCTTCTTTATTAATCTTGCTAGCAGTCTATCAATTTTGTTGATCCTTTCAAAAAACCACCTCCTGGATTCATTGATTTTTTGAAGGGTTTTTTGTGTCTCTATCTCCTTCAGTTCTGCTCTGATCTTAGTTATTTCTTGCCTTCTGCTAGCTTTTGAATGTGTTTACTCTTGCTTCTCTAGTTCTTTTAATTGTGATGTTAGGGTGTCAATTTTAGATCTTTCCTGCTTTCTCTTGTGGGCATTTAGCACTATAAATTTCCCCCTACACACTGCTTTGAATGTGTCCCAGAGATTCTGGTATGCTGTGTCTTTGTTCTCGTTGGTTTCAAAGAACATCTTTATTTCTGCCTTCATTTCGTTATGTACCCAGTAGTCATACAGGAGCAGGCTGTTCAGTTTCCATGTAGTTGACTGGTTTTGAGTGAGTTTCTTAATCTTGAGTTCTAGTTTGATTGCACTGTGGTCTGAAAGACAGTTCGTTATAATTTCTGTTCTTTTACATTTGCTGAGGAGTGCTTTACTTCCAAGTATGTGGTCAATTTTGGAATAGGTGTGGTGTCATGCTAAAAAGAATGTATATTCTGTTGATTTGGGGTGGAGAGTTCTGTAGATGTCTATTAGGTCCACTTGGTGTAGAGCTGAGTTCAATTCCTGGATATCCTTGTGAACTTTCTGTCTCGTTGATCTGTCTAATGTTGACAGTGGGGTGTTAACGTCCCCCATTATTATTGTGTGGTGGTCTAAGTCTCTTTGTAGGTCTCTAAGGACTTACTTTATCAATCTGGGTGCTCCTGTATCGTGCATATATATTTAGGATAGTTAGCTCTTCTTGTTGAATTTATCTCTTTACCATCATGTAGTGGCCTTCTTTGTCTCTTTTGATCTTTGTTGGTTTAAAGTCTGTTTTAGTCAGACACTAGGATTGCAACCCCTGCCTTTTTTTGTTTTCCATTTGTTTGGTAGATCTTCCTCCATCCCTTTATTTTGAGCCTATGTGTGTCTCTGCACGTGAGATAGGTTTCCTGAATATAGCACACTGATGGGTCTTGGCTCTTTATCAAATTTGCCAGTCTGTGTCTTTCAATTGGAGCATTTAGCCCATTTACATTTAAGGTTAATATTGTTATGTGTGTATTTGATCCTGTCATTATGATGTTAGCTGGTTATTTTGCTCGTTAGTTGATGCAGTTTCTTCCTAGCCTCGATGGTCTTTACAATTTGGCATGGTTTTGCAGTGGCTGGTACTGGTTGTTCCTTTCCATGTTTAGTGCTTTATTCAGGAGCTCTTGTAGCGCAGGCCGGGTGGTGACAAAGTCTCTCAGCATTTGCTTGTCTGTTAGGGATTTTATTTCTCCTTCACTTATGAAGATTAATTTGGCTGGATATGACATTCTGGGTTGAAAATTCTTTTCTTTAAGAACGTTGAATATTGGCCCCCACTCTCTTCTAGCTTGTAGAGTTTCTGCCAAGAGATCAGCTGTTAGTCTGATGGGCTTCCCTTTGTGGGTAACCCGACCTTTCTTTCTGGCTGCCCTTAACATTTTTTCCTTCATTTCAACTTTGGTGAATCGACAATTATGCATCTTGAAGTTGCTCTTCTTGAGGAGTATCTTTGTGGCGTTCTCTGTATTTCCTGAATTTGAATGTTGGCCTGCCTTGCTAGGTTGGGGAAGTTCTCCTGGATAATATCCTGCAGAGTGTTTTCCAACTTGGTTCCATTCTCCCCGTCACTTTCAGGTACACCAATCAGATGTAGATTTTGTCTTTTCACATAGTCCCATATTTCTTGGAGGCTTTGTTCGTTTCTTTTTATTCTTTTTTCTCTAAACTTCTCTTCTCGTTTCATTTCATTCATTTGATCTTCAATCACTGATACCCTTTCTTCCAGTTGATCGAATCGGCTGCTGAAGCTTGTGCATTTGTCACGTAGTTCCCGTACCATGGTTTTCAGTTCCATCAGGTCCTTTAAAGACTTCTCTGCATTGGTTATTCTAGTTAGCCATTCGTGTAATCTTTTTTCAAGGTTTTTTACTTCTTTGGGGTGGGTTCAGACTTCCTCCTTTAGCTCGGAGAAGTTTGATCGTCTGAAGCCTTCTTCTCTCAACTCATCAAGGTCATTCTCCATCCAGCTTTGTTCTGTTGCTGGTGAGGAGCTGCATTCCTTTGTAGGAGGAGAAGTGGTCTGATTTTTAGAATTTTCAGTTTTTCTGCTCTGTTTTTTCCCCATTTTTGTGGTTTTATCTACCTTTGGTCTTTGATGATGGTGACATACAGATGGGGTTTTGGTGTGGATGTCCTTTGTGTTTGTTACTTTTCCTTCTAATAGTCAGGACCCTCAGCTGTAGGTCTGTTGGAGTTAGCTGGAGGTCCACTCCAGACCCTGTTTGCCTGGGTATCAGCAGTGGAGGCTGCAGAACAGCTTATATTGCTGAACAGCAAATGTTGCTGCCTGATCGTTCCTCTGCAAGTTTCATCTCAGAGGGGTACCCGGCCATGTGAGGTGTCAGTCTGCCCCTACTGGGGGGTGCCTCCCAGTTAGGCTACTCAGGGGTCAGGGACCCACTTGTGGAGGCAGTCTGTCCTTTCTCAGATCTCAAACTCCGTGCTGGGAGAACCACTACTCTCTTCAAAGTTGTCAGACAGGGACATGTAAGTCTGCAGAGGTTTCTGCTGCCTTTTGTATGGCTATGCCCTGCCCCCAGAAGTGTAGTCTACAGAGGTAGGCAGGCCTCCTTGAGGTGCGGTGGGCTCCACCCAGTTTGACCTTGCTGGCCGCTTTGTTTACCTATTCAAGCCTCAGCAATGGCAGGTGCCCCTCCCCCAGCCTTGCTGCCACCTTGCAGTTCAATCTCAGACTGCTGTGCTAGCAATGGGCGAGGCTCTGTGGGCATGGGACCCTCTGAGCCATGCGCAGGATATAATCTCCTGGTGTGCCATTTGCTAAGACCATTGGAAAAGCGTAGTATTAGGGTGGGAGTGACCCGATTTTCCAGGTGCCATCTGTCACAGCTTTGCTTGGCTAGGAAAGGGAATTCCCTGACCCTTTGCACTTCCCTGGTGAGGCGATGCCTCACCCTGCTTCGGCTCATGCTCAGTGCGCTGCATCCACTGTCCTGCACCCACTGTCCGACAAGCCCCAGTGAAATGAACCCGGTACCTCAGTTGGAAATGAGGTATCCAAATGAGAAATCACCCGTCATCTCCGTCACTCACGCTGGGAGCTGTAGACTGGAGCTGTTACTATTTGGGCATCTTGGAACAGCCCCCGAAAATACTTTCTAATAGTGGAAAGTAAGAGGTATTACTGAAGAGTTGTAGAAACCATGAACAAAGCACTAGAAGTAAATATCTATTATTACTATGATTTCCAAACAATGAAACTCATACATGTATGTTAATATGTAAATATATATTCTTTTTAATCAGTTGGATCTTATTATATGTATATTCTGAAATTTGCTTTTTCATGTATTTATCTCGTTTTTATATGTACTTTAAAATTGTGTGTATATTTGAATTAGTTTAATATTTCTTTGAAATATATAATAGCTGGCCATAGACATCACTCTTTTAGCTAAGTCAGATTTATTTATATGTCCAGTATATTAATCTTCTCTCACTAAAATATGTTGCAAATACTTTTCCAATTTTTCACTTGCCATTAATTTTTGGTTGTTTTTGGCAGAGGGGATAGAATATATCTTTTGAACTTTAATATTTTCAATTCAACGGAAAGCAGTTAACTATAGAAAAACTGACCCTGGCACCAGTGTCCATTTACTAATTTCTGATTCCCAGGCTATTATCATGAATAAAATTTAGTGACCCTGCTGACACTGCAAGGAAGTTGAGGATTTTGCCTCAATTGTGCATGAAATTATGGAGCCTGCAATCAAGTTTGGAAGGGAAAGAAAGTGCTAGAAGGTCTGAAAGTGGGAGAAAATTAGAGAGATCAAGGAATGGGATGTTAGTGAGAGAGAGAGAGCGAGCATTGATACTTAAATAAAATGTGTAAAACCATAGGAACATAATCTTGTAAATTGGTATCTGTCTTGCTGGAAACCTTCATTTCATTCTATGTTCTTTCTTGTCTCTGCTGCTCCACCCTATAGTTGAACATCAAAGCCACAGTTTTCTTATTGTGTCTAAGAATGGGGAGAGTGTACACAGGAACTAAAGATTGGAGTATGGAAAGGGGTGTTCCAAGAGCACATCTATCCATGACCAGAGGAAAATGGTTGAGTCATTTCCCTTGTGCTGACTTCAAGTCTAGCTATATTTTTACATCGAGTATGAATCTATGTTATAGTTGAGGGTGGCACAGGTGAGTGACTGCATACCAAAATCCTGAGTTGTATTAACTATGTCACTCCTCTGGGCCTAATTTTTATCTTCTTTTAAATGAGAATAGCACTAATGCTCATGCAACATGCTGTTTTGGAGATTAAAATAAAAGACTGGAGGTTTAATGAGTGTGCAGCCATTCCATACTCAAGACTTTGAGGCCCCACTGTCTAGTTTCACATCTCAATTCTGCTACTTAGAAACTGTGACTTTGGGTATACAGACATATGTGATGAAGACAACTTTAGGGTTAGCATTTGCTTGGGAGCATGAGACCACAAGGAATTGTGGGAACTGGCAGGAGGATGAGAGACTGGAAGACCATGGTGTCTGAGCTGGCTAGAAAAGGAGGTCAAGATTGTGGAAGCCTGATGATGTACAGAGGGGAAGTAGAGGGGCCATGTGATGGGTTCCATGATTCCTGCACACAAAGGAACCCAGGCATCTCTGAGCTCTGAGTGCCTAAACAGACACCGTGGTTGATAAGTAACATGTGAGACCATCTGTAGTCCCCACGATGAGGCTGAGAAGGGCACGGTGTGGTCTCTGCTCCCTAGGTGAGAGGACCAAGGCTTAGAGAGGTACAGGAGCTTGTCTTTGACTATTGAGGCACTACAGGGATGAACAAAGTTGGCATTATTCTTTATGTGATTGCAACTATCCCCTTAGTTCCTAGTTTTAAGAGATTAACACTCCAACATATGGCTCCCAAATGTACATGTACATAAAGAATTGAAAAGTGGCAAGTGGTAGGAAAGTGGCAACTGGTAGGAAATAACATATGCCAAACACGAAAGTGGAGGCATAATTTGTAAACTGGTGGTACCTCTCCTATGTAATCATTTATAGGATTGTGACTTGAAAACGTCATACCACTATTATTCTAATTTCAAAAAGTGTGCCTGCTGATTGTCTAACATGCAAGCATTACAGAAGTGTGGAAAATAAATTCTGCAAATGTCCCATTCAACTCTTGCCTGCAATTCGGAACTGCTAAATGCAAGTTGTTGAGAAAGTTCCTACCGAAATGACCATAACCTGAGATTCTGTGCTGCTGTTGTTTGCTTAGAAGTGAAAATAAATGGCTGAACCCATTCAAGAACATGGACATGGAGCACCCAGTGTCAGCTCTCTGAGGAATGAGCTGGGCAGATGGGCTGAGTCTCCCCGCCCCTGCAGATGCTAACCTGAGACTCGCAAAGTGCACCTTTGGGAAAGGGAGGGGTCGGGACGGTGGATGGAAGCCCCTGTTGTGCCAGGTAACATGCCCGCTTCTGTTTGGCTCCAGGTTGAGCATCTGACAGAGTCCCACTGTCTCTTAAGGCCAAGGCCAATCTCTGGAAGGAGCGTGTGCCCTTTCTCATCAGGATTTATTGACAAATTACCTATGAATGCAAGCCCAATCAATGTATCTCCTGCAGCCAGCCAGGGATGAATAGGGATGCAGGGTCTTTCAGTCCTGGCCCTGCTGGCTCATGGTTGGGGCAGGGGAAGAGCAATCCAGGACATATAATGTACAACGTGTAACATCACTCTTTATTATGAAAATAAATGGTGATCATGAGTGGGGCGAATACACAGAACAACTGGTTCTTCAAGTGGTTATGTTACCCGGCCTGCAAGTTAACTTTGGCTTTCCGGTGAGCCAGGCTGCCAACCCCAGTCCTGGGCACGGCCTTAGGCTGGTAAAAAGAGGAAACAAAGAGGATGTGAATGAAGACAAAGAAGACATCGAAGGGCTCCTTTTAGGGGATTTGCTTGAAGGCCTCCACTGAGATCTTGCCTTCGGTCTAGAGGAAGTAAAGAAAAGGAGTTGGGATGTCCAAAGAGCCAGATGCCCTGGGTTCCATACCCAGACCACCTCGCCTACAATTTTCTGGCCTTTCTGAAAGACAGGAAACATCCACATTTTACCCACTTGATTCCCAGATCTCACCTGGAGCATAGTGAAAACCTGGTCAGCTTTGGTGTAGTTCTACTCACTGTCCTGAAGGCACCTGGGGTGGGAGAAGAACAGGTGATCTCCAACACGCTGACTATGCAATGCCACCCCTTAATCTATGCTACTTTTTGCTGGGACCCATGTACCAATATGAGCACTATTGTAACGATGACTAAAGGCCTAGGGAAAACCAAAATGCCTATCGCTGACATTCATGCCCACTAGAATACAAAGTAGGAAAATATGGTTGTTCAAATGAACAAGAGCTTAATATATATTGACGAAAAAAGATGTTCAAGAAATAACAAATAGAAATTCAAAACTAAAAATTATCCACTAATTTTAAAATTGTGGTGTAAGACAGGATTCACCATTTTAAGGTGTACAATTCAGTGATTTTTCTGGTATATTTACAAAATTGTGCAACCATTACAATTTTATCTACCCAAAACATTTCCACCACCTTAAAAAAATACTCCTTACCTGTTAGCAGTCACTCTTCATTCCCCTTTTTGCCCAGACCCTAGTTACCATTAATCTGTTATCTGTCTCTATGGATTTGCCTATTTGGGGCATTTTATATAAACGAACTCATATAATATGTAGTCTTTTGTGATTGGCTGTTTTCACTTAGCATAATATTTTCAAGGGTCATCCATGTTATAACATGTATCACAACTTAATTCTATTTTATTGCCAAGTAATATTTCATTATATAGACATATCACATTTGATTTATCTTCATAAATGGATGAATATTTGGATTGTTTCCACTTTTTGACTATTACAAATAATGCTGCAATAAACACTCATTTTCAAGTTTTTGTGTGAACATAAGTTTTCATCACTCTTTGTGTAATCGCTGTGTCATATAGTAATTCCATATTTACCATTTTGAAGAACTGCCAAACTATTTTCCACAGTAGCTGCATCATTTTCCATTCTTACCAGCAATGTATGAGGGTTCCAATTTATCCATAGCTTTGTCAACATTAAAAAAATTATTTTTAATTGACATATAATAATTGTACATATTTATGGGGTACATAATGATGTTTCGATACATGCAATGTACAGTGAGCAGATGAATGTAACTAGCATATCCATCATCTTAAATATTTATCTTTGTGTTGGGAACATTTAATATCCTCCTTCTAGCTATTTGAAACTACATATTATTGTTAGCTATAGTCATCCCACAATGCTGTAAAACACTAGAACTTATTCCTCCTATGTAGCTGTAATTTTGTATCTTTTAACACAGCTCTCCCTATTGCTTTCCTCCTATCAACACTTGTTATTTCGATCTCAAAAAATGGTAGCCATCCTGCTGTGTGTGAAGTGATACCTCAGTGTGGTTTACATTTTAATTGGGTTATTTTCATTTTTATGGTTGAGTTCCAAGAGTTCTTTATATATTCTGAATACAAGTCCCTTATCAGATGTATAATAATGCACATATTTTCTCTGATTCTTGGGTTGTCTTTTTACTTCATTGATAGTACCTTTTAATGCAAAACAAGTTTTAAATTGTGAAGAAATCCACTTTATCTAATTTTGTCTGTGTATGTGTGTTTTGTTATATATCAGAAACCACTGTCTAATTCAAGGTCACAAAGATTCACTCTTTTGTTTCCTTCTAAGATTTTTATAGTTTTAGCTCTAACTTTTAGGCCTTGGGCTATTTTGATTTATTATTGTATATGGCATATGATGGGGTACAAATTCATTGTTTGTGAGTGGATATCCAGTTCTGCCTGCGCCAGTTGTTGAAAAGGCTATTCTTTCTTTACCCATTGGCTTTTTTTCTTGGCGCTCTGGTAGAAAAGCTATTGACCATAAAGGTAAGGATTTTGGTTTATTTTGGACTCTCACTTTATTACATTGATCTATATGTCTATTCTTAGGTCTGTATCACTCAGTATGGACTGATTACTGTAGCTTTGTAGTAAGACTGCAGTAACTTTGTAGTGGGTCCTCCAACTTTGTTCTTTTTCAAAATTATTTTTTATTCTGCATTCATTGTATTTTCATTTAAATGTTAGGGTTAACCTCTTAATTTCTACAAAGAAGCCAGCTGGGATTTTGATATGGATTGCATTTGCATTGAATCTATATACAAATTTGGGGAGTATTGCCATTTTAACAATATTAAGTCTTCCAATCCAGGGACATGGGATGTCATTCCATTTATTTAGGTCTTCCTTAATTTCTTTCTATAATGTACTGCAGATTTCAAAGTAAATGTTTTGGATTTTTCTTTGTCATTAAATTTGTTCCTGTGTTATTTGTATGCTTTTGTACATGGAATTGTTTTCTTAATTTTATTTTCTTATTGTTCATTACAGGTATATAGTAATACAATTGGTTTTTGTATATTGATTTTGTATCCTGAAACAAGGCAGAACTTGTTTATTAATTTTAACGTGTTTTTAAGTGGTTTCCATAGGATTTTATATATACAAGATCATGTCATGTGATCTGAACGCTATATTGTTTAAAAATTAATTTCTTTATCACAATCAATTAATATATATATACTTTATGAGGCCACTCATTTTTGGAAGCACCACATCTAAATAGTTATTTTTACAAATTAACTGAGAGTTTCCATTTTTCACTCCCCACTCTTCCCAGCTCACATCTATCCTGAAAGACTCCCAGCACTCACTTCTGAGACTGCTCAAGTTTCATCCCAGACTGGGTGGAGACAGTCTCCACCATTTCCTGCTGCTTCTGGGAGAGGGTAGGCAAGGAGCTGGAGGAGGGTGCAGGCACTGGGATGGAGAAGGCACTCTGGGTCTCCTTCGTGCTGGCATTCCTCACAATCAGCTTGTCATTCACAATATACAGACTGAAGGAAAGACAAGCTCTCAGACAACTGGAAAAATGGACAACCTCACACTTTCAACAATGATCCTGCTTCCACTGCCACTGAGGAACCAGATTCCTTCCAAGCCCCTACTCTGCCCACCTTTCGGATTCCTTGGCTGGTAGGCTTTACCCCTGCTGCAGAGTCCACCTTTGGAGAGATTGCCTACCAGTTTCCTTAGATTTGTAGATTTAACCCCAATGCATTTACACTTTACAAAAGAAGTAGACATCCCATTTTCAGAAAAGGACTGTTTCACAGAGAAATCTTACAACTGGACAAAAAGATACACAGCTAATTAGTAAGTATTGTGGCCAAAAAGAGAATCTGGTATTCTCATAATCTAGACCTCTCCTTGGATCTACCAGTTGGCTTTCTATGGTACTGAGAACATCCTGAGGACTGCACCACCACATTACCACACCATTGGCTCCAGGACAGGATGGGTGCTCCCACCCACAGCACAGCACTTACTTGGAATTGCTGACAGAAGTCAAGATGAAGGTTCGGGTGAAGGCAAGAACAGAACCTGGAGACTCTCTTTCCACTTTAGAAACAACAAACAATGATACCTCCTTACAGTTGCACATGCTTTACACATTCATACAGGGTTCTCCAGTCAGGGAGATAATCTTTTGGCACCCTGAAGGGAGCCAGGCTGGGACAACTTTTCAGTGAGAGTCAGGAGGGAGTTTCAGGGACTGAGAGGGCAAAAATAGGAACAAGCGGCACCCAGGGATAGAACCCCCTAACATGTGTCAGGTCTCTTGACAAACATGAGTTCGCTTGATTCATTTTACACAGTCGCCCAAGAGATGAGCTTACCAACCCCATTTTGCAAATGAGGAAACTGAGGGGTTAGGTAACAGGACAATGTCCCAAGTTCGCAAAGTAACAACCTGGGATGAGAGCCATCAAACTCTACAGGCTGTGTCCCTAAGCCTGAGTGGTGCAGGTGCAGACAGGCATGGATGTAGGTCAGGAAGTAATGATGTTTGGGAACAAAATTGGGGGAGAGGAAGAACACAAAGGGACGGGAACAAAAAGGAAAGAACACAAAGATAACAGAAAGTTGCCAGGAGAGGAAGAACACAAACGGAGAGGAAGAATGCAAGGGAAGGGGAGAAGAGCAACTTGGGAAGCTGAGAGAGTTCTTGGAGTAAGCCCAGCCTGGGGAAGGGAGTAATGAGTGATCTGGAGAGAAGAATCTATAGACACTCACCTTCCTTAAATACTCCATTGACAGAAAAGACAAGCATCCTTTCCTGAAAGGGAAGAAGAAAAAACTAGAGCCTTCATGATCCTCCTACCCACCTACCTACTTCCTACCTACTTCAGCTCTCTGGGCCTGACTGAGGGAGGAAGCAGGTGCTCACCATTTGGATGCACAAGTCTACCACATAGGAGTTAAGGTCATGCTGAGTTCTGGGCAATACACTGAGGGAGTCCACAACCTCACGTTTTGTGTGCTTCAGCAGCTGAATCCTCAGGCCTGTGTGAGCAAGAGAAGCATTGAGGGCTGCCACACCCTGTACCCTGTACCCTATTATTGACTCTCCACCCCATTTCCCATGCTGATCTTCACCCATCACACACGAGGGTCCTTGATATTCTTTATATTCCTGCTATCCTTGAAGTATTTTTCCAAGCTGCTCCTAGGAGAAGAAGAGGAACAGGAGTGGGTGGTCCAGCTAGTGCAGACATTTCCAGGAACTGGCCTTTGCTGGGGACCACATGGCCCCAGACCAGAGTCAGAGCTGTGATATTCACGGTTCTGGGTCCTCAGGGTTGAGGGTAATGGTCAGGGAGAAGCAGGCCTTGTCATGGTAAACACTGAGGAGACCCGTTCGATCTTCAGAGTCATAGATCAAGTAATACCTGTGAAAGAGCAGTGGGGAAAGGCTATCTCTGTGGCCTGGGCCCCAAAGGAGACTTGAAGACTTCCTAAATCCATGAATAGACATTTGCTTGGGTGGCCTGTCTTGTCTCAACCTTCCACGACCTCAGGATTCTGGGGTACTTACTGAAGCAGGAACTGAAGCACCAGACTCTTTATGGTCTCAGATCCTTTATAGCTTTCCTGGAATCAAAAGACATCTTGAAACTATGTGGTTTAAAAAACGTCCCTTACAGTATCTCAAATCTGGTCCCTCCTTACCTTACAAGGTTTTATTATCTCAGGGGCTTCAATGCCAATTATAATTGGAGATGCTAACTCCTGGCCATCCTGAGAAAGGAAAGAGGCAGTCAGCAGTGCATACCAGGGAGGTAGAGCTGGATGAGTAAGGAGATGAACAGGCCTGGAGGGAAAAAGGGTCAGAGGTGAGGCATGAAATGGCCCCCTCAAAATTCTATCAGCAAGACAGCAGATGGAGTCTTCAACAGTGGGTCTTGGAAGCATCTATTATTAGATGCAACTTTTGTGTCAATTAGTGAGTGTGGGTGCGTGTGTGTGTTTATGGACATTTTATTCCAGGGAGAATATTCTTGTCTTTTTCAGGAATCTATGCCTCTAAAATGGATGAGGGTTGGATACAAACATGTAATCCAGGCAAGAGCCAAAGGACTTGAGGGCAGGCATGGAGGTCATGTACTTGAGTAAGAGGAGACAATGATGACAGTAAATACTTACCAGGCGTAACAACTTGGGGAAATATTCCCGGATGATACTGTCCATAACAAAAAATAGAATGAAGTGATTGACAATTCAGGGTTGCACAGCCTCTCTCCCTCTCCCTCCCCCTGCCCCTCCCTCTCCCCCTCTCACTCTCCTCCCTCTCCTTCCTCCTGGTTAGCTTCCACCTAGATTGCCCCGACTCTCTTCTCCAGTGCCACAAGAAGCAGCATTGGGAGCTCCAGGGTTTCTTCCCCCTCCCTCCCTCCCCTTTGTCCAAATCCCCATGGAAGGCTACGCAGGGAGCAGGAAATGGAGTGGGAGCCCAGGGCTCTGCTACCCCACTGGCTGTCCATCAATCTGCCTGGCCTGCCCCTGGCCAAGACCAGGTCAGGTCTTAGGGATGCTGAGGATGCTGGGATAGGTAGGTGAGTGAGGCTGGGCTCAGGAGGCAGGAAGGGGAAGGCAGGGTGATGACAACAGAAATGGGGTGAAGGTAGGGGAGGGAGAGACGGGTGAGACATAGGAGAGGAGACGCAAGGGAGAAACAGGATGCAAAGCAAAGGGAAGGGAAAGATGCTCTACTGTGGAGGTGGAGTTCAGGGAGGTATAGAGGAGAAAAGGGCTCCCCTGCTGCAGCCCTTTCCCTCATCGCTCCCGGTTGTCCCTGGGGACTGAGGCAGGAAAGGAAAACATGCACCTGTTGGGCTGGGGCCCACTGGATGCAGCTGGAGCCTTCCTCACCTGTGTGAGCTCAGTCTGAGCTGGGCATGGGAAACAGAGCAGCCACGGGGACAGGAGACCTTCTCCTGGGAGGAGTGAAGAGTCAGGCCCCAGCTCAGCATGGGGTTCAGAGTCTGGGGACCCCCTCTCCAGACCACTGCATTCTCTTCTGATGGTCCCTGACTCCTGTGCCCCTCTGTGCTGACGCCTTGACGGAGGAATGCTACCCATCTCGGGCTACCCAGGGCTCCTCTGAGGGCCCAGGCAGGACGATGTGAGGTGGGGAAGGAGGGAAGGTGGGGTAGTGCCCTGAGAGGCCTGTCCTTCTGTCTTCTCAACCTCCTCTGCCCTCTGCCTTCCACTCCCGCCTCAGGAACGTGGCCCGCTTCTGGCCCCTTGACGCAGGAAACCCAGGTTTCTCCCCAAGGAGGGCCCAGCTCCTGGCATTGGGCCAGAGGAAGAGATGGCATGACAGCAGCCACCCGGGGCCCCAGCCCTCAGTATGGGGCAGAGAAGCCCCTATGCCAGCCCAGGACAGGTGGGGGGACCTTTTTGGAGCAAGAGAAGGAGAACCCCTCTCGGGACAGGGGAGGGAAGCCCCATCTCAGCATGGAGGCAGGAAGGCCTGTCTCAGCATGAGGTCCCGGACTAAAGGACTCTTCTCGGTCCAGGGCACCAGCATCTGAATACTGCTGGTCCTGGGGAGGTGGGGAGCCCCACTTCCTGGAGCACACTCACATAGGGCACACTGGAGGAGGCTTGGTGGAGACAGGCGGGAAACACACCCCAGAGCAGGTGAAAAGGGGACCATGTCAGAGGAAGGAAAGGAGACCTCTAAGCACAGATGAGTGAGTGACAGAGAGAGAGAGAGAGAGAGAGTAGGAGGGGAGGTCTGTGGTCCTCCCAGAGGACAAAGGCTGCTTCTTCCTGCAGAAGGGCACCTTCAGACACAGCTCAGTCACCCAGGGAGCAAAGGTGCCCAGGAAGGGTGCCAGGGGTTGCCACTGACCTTACATAGGCGGACTGGTCAGAGAAGGTGCTGCACAACGGGTTCCCTTCCAGCCATAGCTCTTCGAGCTTCAACCCTTTCACCTTGCCCAACTCCCAAGCCGACTTCAGCTAAGAAAGATGGGGAGGAAACTGGAGAAGGAGGGCCAGGGAAAGAGAAACACCCGGGACCCTGGGTCCCGAATTCCCCCAGTCCTCACAGTCACCCACAGGTACCTCTGCCTGCTTGTTGCCATTATTCTGATATGTACTGCCATCCACCCTCCATCCAAAGTTGATCTGGTTCCCCCTTCTCACCTTATTTTTGGAGAGATTCAGGGTCTTGACTTTGGGAGCCTTCTCTATAATGTCAGGCAGGCCATCCAGGTGGTACAGTTTGTTGTCGCACAAGTTCAAAGATAATAGCTATCAGGTAAGAACAGTTAGAGTGACGGATACTATCTCGAGCCTTGGAAACAAATCTGCCTTTCACTCCATCTCTTCCACCCCTCTAATTAAATACTAGCACTGGGCCTAAGGCCTCACCTCAGGGAAATTCCTTTCAATGATCTTCAGAGTGGCAGCCATGTAGTTTCTTTGATTCAGGATTATATCAATATGATGTTTCACCAAGTCTCCAGGAAGCCGAGAGAAGGGCATCAGAAGGCTGTGAGGGGCCTGACTGGACCAGCACCAGCACCAACCCCTCCCAAAGTTGCCGTCCATATAAGTCTCCCTTCCAGGCAGACTGCTCTGCCCCTACTTGTCCTAGAATTGCTGCTGTCAGCCATACCTGGGTCAAAGCGGAGCCTCTGGAGATCAAGAGCTTGCTGGCAGACATCATATCGTTTGTTCAGGGTCAGCTGCAGAGACAGATGAAGAGAGCAGCTCTGAGGCTCTGGTGGTGGTGGTAGTGGTGACAGGGAAATATAGGGGTGGGGGAAGAAGTGGTGCCTTGAGTCTGTATTACCTTTAGCTATGCCATCTCTTTTGGTTTCAACATTTTCTGGATAGACTGGGGTTTAGTAGAAAGATTGACAAAAACAAATACCTGCAAGAAGGTGAGACAAGTTGAGCATGAGGACCTCAATCTCAAAAAAGACAATGACTAGCCCCTGGCCTGTCCTCTTTCCCAGAGACTACATATAGGGAATGTTGTTGACATATACCTTTTGGTTTTCCTCATCATGAATCTTGCAGTTGACTTTCTTTAATGCACAGGCAGCACTAGCATCCTGAATAAAGAAATGGGCCCGATTTTTGTTGTAGTGGAACTACAGGGAGTAAAGGCAAGAGCAATAGTGTCAGAGGTCAGTGGCCCCTGCTGAGTCAGGCGTCTCCCCCTCCCTTGTGCCTACTCATCTGGCTTCACCATCTTCTCTTACAGCGACTGGAGTGAAGGGGACACTGCAATGGCTCTGGATTGAATTCACTATCCAACTCTTATCATACTTTATCCCATAAGGAATCTAATGGTGAAAAGAAGGGATAGGATAGAAGAGAGACAACATGGAATTAAGTCTGGAAAATAACCCAACTAAGTGTTTTATTCTAACCTTCTAATGGAGCTTTAAAAGACTTCTAAGATAGGGACCATTAACATGATTTCAACTTTTTTTTTTTTTTTTGCCAGACATGGGTTTCCTAGTTGTCCTTTCTCTCTATTCCAAATATACCTCTCAGATAATAAAATTCAGATGTTCTAAATGATCTTTTTTTTAAGGTGCTAGGAGATTCTACCTATTGAAGACCCAGCCTGCACCTCTGACAAGAACTCCAGAAACTCAACACTGCTACACTCAGCTTGAGCCATGAGGCATCTTGTGGAGAGCTGCCACATCTTCTTGGCAGTAGTTTCCACCTTTGTGTTTAGACAGCCTCTTGGGTCCTCTTGCAGTCAGCCTGTTCCCTTTACATTGTTTTTCTGAACCTGTGCTTAGATGTTAACTTCCCTGTCCTCAGAAAAATATCTAGTATTTCTACGTGTGATTAATACAACTCTCCCTGACCCACCTTTCCTGCACATTTTTTGCATTTTCTCAGGATACTCACTGTGACCTTGAACCAGGTCCCTGGGTCTCCATTCTGTGTGTTCTTCTCCACTTCTCTCTCTGGAGGAATTCTATCTTGGTATTCACTATGGCATTTCACACTCCTACTATCGGGTTGTAAGGTAGAGGGGTTGCTGTAGGGAAATGGATAAAAAGATATGTCTATAAATGTATAGAAATGCATAGAAATGTGACACAGTTTTTCATACACCCTCAACTCACTGAAAACCAGGTCTGCAATTAGGATTTTTCAGCCATTACTTCACTTCTAGCATTCTTCAGTTTTTCAGGGAGAGGAAAAAAAGACTACAGAGAGTGAAAGAATTACAAAGTCCCAGGGGCTGCTATGTGCAAACCAGCCTTCCTGGTCACTTACTTTCTTATTTGGGGATCCTCGTGGACATCCCCCACCTCCACATTTTCATCTACGTTCTGAAGATGGGGAGGTGGGAGCTCATACCCATCATGTTCATCATGAAGGTTCTCCTTTCCAAAATTCCCCTGGGAAGAATCTCCACCTTTATTTTCTCCTTGAGGAGAGCTGCTACCATCACTGTGTTCTGAAATTTGGAACAAAAATACAAGTTTGAAGACACATCAGTGGTCATATACCATGTACCATTTCTTGGCCTAACACCATAGTAAGGCAAGCAAAGTGCCAACCCGCCCTAATAGAGCAGTCACACAAGCCCCAGAAAGCAAACTCCTCTACCCGTCCAGATAGGAGAGCCTTTTCTCACAGATGACATAGTTAGGGAAGAGATCTTAAAGGAGGAGGTAACTGTGTGGAACCATTTGGAAAATGGAGCAGGATTTATAGAGAACAGAAGTGTGAATGTTCATGGATTAGACTGCACATCAACCATACCCCAGGAAGGATCCAAATGTTGCCTTCTCTTATGCCACTATAGTCTAACAACCTCACCAAAACCTGATAGGCAACCTCTCTCACACCTCCCAAATGCAATCAGCCACCAAATTGATTTTATTAACAATCAGCAAGCTGTACTGTCTTTTCTAGTGCAAGCTTTCATGACAGGATGGATTGATGCATCATCCTGCTGAACTGTCTCTCTGCCTCCAGCCTTGCCCTCAACAATACTTTTTTGGAAATACAGAGTGAGCTTTCTTTTTGCTAAGCCTGAAATGCCTTTCAGTTGAGAAGGCAATGCTTCTAACCACTACTCTTCTATAACAAGGAGCTGAACAATGATCAGAAATGACAGGTGTCAACTACAATTTCCAAGTGTTTAGAGATTTTTCTGTGGTCAGAGAGAATACTCTGTATGACTTTCATTCTTTTAAATTTATTGAGGTTTTTTGATGGCCCAGGACATGGTCTATGTCTGTGAACATGGTCTATCATGAACGTTATAAGATATGTGGGAAAATAGTGTACTCTGCTGTTGTTGGGTAAAATGTTCTATATATGTCATGTAGATCTGTATTGATTATACTACTGTATTATACTATCATACTATTATACTGACTATACTATTCAGATCTTCTATAGCCTTGTAGATTTTCTATATAGTAATTCTATCAATTGCTAAGAGTGGGATGTTGAAGGCCCCAATGACAACTTTGGACTTGGCTATTTCAGCTCCGTCAGTTTTTCTTTCACGTATTTTGAGCCTCTGCTGTTTGGGTGTGTATACAGGTAGGATCATTCTGTCTTCCTGGTGGATTGATCCTTTTATCATTATGTAATATTCTTTTTGTTTCTATTGGTTTTCTTTGCTAGCAAGTCTACTTTATCAAATAATTGTGGACTCAGGAATGCTTATAAAGTGTTTCAGTTATATTTCACACTGTATTTACTCCTAGAAATTTCCTTGTTCACCCTCTGTATTCCCCACCAACATGTTCAATTCACCATGAGACAAGATTTGGAAGTTTAATTTACATCTAAAAGATAGTATCAATTATCTTTCCCATAAGCATATTCACAAAGGATATTTTATTTTTATCACATTCAACTGAAACGATGGTAATACTAGTGGTTTTGGAGGTGGGGATTAAGGAAATTAGACTATCCGAAGCCAGCTTCCTTTTAGCATCTAAATTTAAGGTTCTCTAGGTTTGTATTTTATTTTATATTATTTTATTTATATATTATAAATATATATAAAATATATATTATATAAATATATATTTATATAATACATAAATATATATTTATATATAATATATAAATATATATTTATATAATATATAAAATATATATTTATATATTATATATAAATATATATTTATATATTATATAAAAATATATTTATATATTATATAAAAATATATATTTATATAATATATAAAAATATATATTTATATAATATATAAAAATATATATTTATGTAATATATAAAAATATATTTTATAAATATATATTATATTAAAATATATATTTATAAAATATATATTATATAAAAATATATTTTTATAAAAATATATATTATATAAATATATATTTATATAATATATATTTATATAAATACATATTTTATAAAAATATATATTTATATAAATATATATTATATAAAATATATATTTATATAAAAATATATATTTTTTGAGACAGGGTCTCACACTGTCACCTAGGCTGCAGTGCAGAGGCATGATCTTGGCTCACTACAACCTCCACCCCCTGGGCTCCACTGAATCCTCCCACCTCAGCCTCCCAAGTAGCTGAGACCACACCCCATGCCAGGCTATTTTTTTAAAATTTTTGGTAGACATAGGGTCTCACTATGTTGCCCAGGCTGGTTTCGAACTCCTGAGCTCAAGAAATTTGCCTGCCTCGGTCTCCCAAATTGCTGGGATTACAGACATGAGCCACAGTGCCTGTCCATAGGTTTGCATTTTATACATATTCTATATTAATTACTCCATGTTACCTCAGGACATACTTGTGAGTAAACGTTCTATTCACTCCTGATCACTTTACAATATACTTATTATGACCAGGCCTCAGATGAACTCCTCTGGAAAGTCATTGCTTTCACCATGTGACCCATGGTCAAGATAGTCTTGTTACTCATAACCTTTGGGACTTTCCCTGTATGGCACTGGAAGTGAAATTAAATATGGGTTAGAGCATTTGATCCAGAAATGTTCAGTCCCCAAAATTTGATGATAGCTTGGAGTGCTCTCTTTTTCTCATACTTCACATCCAACTGATCAGGAAAGTCTCTTGACTCTACCTTTAAAATATATCCAGAGTCTGGCCCCTTTTCATTCCCTCCATTGCTACTACCCTGGCAAGGTCACCAACATCTATCTCCTGGATTACATTGCCTTCCAACTTGTCCCTCTGCTTTTACACTTGCTCCCTCACCATGCATTTTCGTCATAGCAGGGAGAGTGATTTTCTTGAAGCATAAGTCAAATCTTCTCATTCCTCTGCTCAAAAATCTTATAACAAGGGTTTGAATCCCATCAATATGTTAAAAAGCTGTGAGTTCATAATGATACTCAAAAACAACAACCAAGAAGAACCTTATTGATGACATTTGTAGAATGCCAGGAAACCACTTATATTTATAAAAATTTGTAAATAAAAGGGAAGAATCAAATATTTATTCTGCCTTCCCTGTGCAAGCTGTACATAAAGATAGCCAAATTGTTGATGAAATTTTATTTTTATAGGAATATTCTAGCTAATATATGAAGAAGGCAAGATAGAATTTGACTATCATCATTCAAAAACTTCTAATTAAATAAAGAATTTATACAATGATCATTAATGCCTTGCAAAAATCACAAAAAGGGAAACAACCAGATATAAGGTACTCTGTTATGGGTACCACCTATGAAATATTCTTGCCAAACATTAAACCTGAATCTGATCGGGCCTCAGCAGCAATTCAGGGCTTCATCATTGTGGATAGGCAATGAACCAAATGCATGACAAAAGATCCAGTTTCTTTAACAAATAATTTGAGAGAGAGGGAGAAAGACAGAGAGACTGAGAGAAACAGAGAGGTGATAAGTGAATATGTTTGCTGCTGTATGCTTGTGTGCTATTGAATATGTTATATATACACAGATATATTTTCAAACCGCAATCATATTGTAAAAATATCTGTAACCTACTATTTCAGTTAACATTTTATATCATTGCATGTTCAGAAATAATATTTAATTGATTTTTATTATCTATCAAATTAATATGCTTTCCTTTAAAGACACTGTGGAAATTAAAGCTAAGGTCACCTGTTTACCAGAGCAAGAACTGATGGTTGAATCTCATTGAGCTGGAAGCTCAGGAAAGAATAAATATGATTAGTCCAAAATTTACCTTTTTCATATTTTCTAAAATGCCTAAATAACAATTTCTGACTTTAATATAATTTATACAATAGATTATTATTATAGTTAAAATTTGTCACAGGTCGGGCGCGGTAGCTCACGCCTGTAATCCCAGCACTTTAGGAGGCCGAGGCGGGTGGATCACCTGAGGTCGGGAGTTCAAGAGCAGTCTGGCCAACATGGAGAAACCCCGTCTCTACTAAAAATACAAAATTAGACTGGCGTGGTGGCCCATGGGTGTAATCCCAGCTACACGGGAGGCTAAGGCAGGAGAATCGCTTGAACCCAGGAGGCGGAGGTTGTGGTGAGCCAAGATCACAGCTTGGGCAACAAGAGCGAAACTCCATCTCAAAAAAAAAAAAAAAAAATCTGCCACAAACTTTAATCTACTAATAAAATTTCAAATTTTAATAAATCTTTCCAAATTTTTGCTACTATAAACAATGCTGCGAAGAATAGGATTATATATACATTCTATTATTTGTTTACAGTTTTTCCTGCAATAATTCTACAAGTGGATTACTTTGGTCAAAACATGAATGCTTTCAAATTTAAGAGATTTTTAGAAGTGGCATTTAAAATATACATTTATACTTATTTGCATGTTAATCAAGAGTGAGTGAATGAGCTTACCAGTTCACCAACCATTTTGAAAATTTGTATATGTTGATAAAACAATTGCCCTTTTTAAAGTTTATATTTTGAAAAACATTCCCTCAATGTATATATTCATAATTAATCAGGACGATGGTGGGAAGAGAAGGATCCAGAATTTATTATCAGGGGAGTGGCTGAGATATCAGAGAGTAGTTGAAGGCTGAAAGAGACCTGACAGTCTCATAAACAAGAGGCAAACACTCAAGGATGGAAGCACAAGATGAGGATGAGCAATGGCAATACAATAAAATGAGAAAAACTTCTGATATACCGAATCCATGCTAGCCATATATGTCCATCTGGAAAACTTCATGGAAAGCATATTACATGTGTTTTCCCATTCCTGTGACATTATCTTCCAAACATTAGAGAGAAGACACAGTAAAGAAGATAATAATGAGGATAATAAGGACTATACCAAACTCAGCATTTGAAAAAATAAATTTAGAGTTTTTCTTCCAGCAAAGAGAGACTAGTTACATTGCACCAAACTTCCAACTGAGAACAACTAGAAAAGTGTGGAAAATAATTTAAAATAAAAGGTTGTTTAAAGGCATCAAAAAGCTAATGATACAATAAGATGTTATGGGGGAAATACCAGGGGAAAAAAGGAAACTCAGAATGTAATCCCAATCCTTGGGGCTGATTTTTTTCTAGCAGCAGTTGGTGATGCCTAAGGATATAGGTACGATGCTAAAATACTGTGAATTTGTGCCAAATTCCCAGAGTTATAGAGATAAGAGCATAAAATTTGAAGTTGGGTATGTTAAGGAGAGGGGATCTTGGCAAACCACTCAGGCTTAGATAGGAACCTCTAAGAGCTACGTCAGGTAAATATGGGTAAACTGGAAATAGACCAGCCCTCCAAGGGACTGAAGTCCAAATTAATCATCTCAATCATCAATGGGATTAAAGAGATTTGGGGTTTTCCTTGCAACCTAGCAAGTTGACAGAAAAAAATCTTCCCTGGAGCAAGACAACTTCATTCTAAGACTGAAATAAATAAATCTACAATTTATTATATATAGTTCTCTGAAAAAAAAATCTAGAAGGAGATAAAATGACATGATTAAAAACCAAGCAAACAAACAAAAAAAGGGCAATAAAAAACATAAAATCCAGATAATCAGATAATGGCATTATTGTCAAGAATATAAAAGATTAAGCATTTCAGCCAAGAATTGGAAAATATATTAAAATGAATAGAATTTCTAGAATTCATAAATGCAATAACTGTAATTAAGAACAACTTTGTGATTAGCAGCATAAAATAACAGATATACTTTTGTGGTCTTTACCCTTCACATTACAATGTACATTCTTGCCTTATCACAGTCTAATGCATATTAGTTCTTTTACATCTCCTTGAACAACAAGGAGGTTTGGAAAGAAGGATCTGAAGAAAATATCCAGAATGAAGTATGAAGACACAAAATGATGAAGAATACAAAAAGACATGGGGCAAAATTAAAGGAGATACAGTAAATACACCAAACATGTTTAATTGGAGTTCTAGAAGAAAGAAAAGAAAGTAGTGCAAAAGCAGTATTTCACGGTAGAATTTTTGAGCAGTTTCAAAAAGTAACAAAAGATACCAAGTCACAGATGCAAGAAGCAATGTATATTTCAAGTCCAGTGGGGCATGAGGAAAACCAAACCCAGGTCCATCATAGTAAAGCTGTTGAAATCCAAAGAAAAAAGCAAGTATTCAAAGTAAAATAAAAACAATGGGTTATCTTCAAATGAGCAAAAATAAGACTGGATCGATATATAATTTTTAAACAGAAATAACGTAGCTTGAAGAAAGTAATGTTATATACCCAGAGTGCTAAAGTATAATAGCTGTAGGCCTAGAATTGTGTGTTTATTTAAATTCCATTTTTTGAAAGATACAAAAATGGAAGTTAAATAAACATCTGTGATATTGCAAAACATATATTAGATCTTCAACCCTGTTTCCTGGCATACAGCTCCTAAAATTTTTATAAACTCCAAAGTGAAGTCTTTTTGTATGCTAGGCTGGCAGCCCCTAGGTAGCTTCGGGATGGGAGACGGTCACTGGAAAGAGCAAGGCAGTATTAAAGCGCTGGCACTTTCAAGGGGCTGAAGGGTAAGTCAGTCACCAATGTCCAGTGGATTAATCAGTCATGCATACATAAAAAGCCTACATAAAAAGTCAAAGGACAGAGTTCAGAGAGCTTCTGGATGGATGAACACATGAAAGTTCCTGGAGGGTGGCACATCTGGAGAGGGCATAGAAGCCCCACATCCCTTCCCTGTACCTTGCCCCATACATCTATTTGTCTGTATTATTTGCAATATTCTTTATAATAAGCTGGTAAATGTAAGTGCTTCCCTGAGTTCTGTGAGCCATTCTAGCAAATTAATCACATTCAAAAAGAGGGTCGTAGGAACTCCAAGTTGAAGGCCATCAGTCAGAAGTTCTGGAGCCCCAGACTTCCGACAGATGGTGTCTGAAGGAGGGGGCCAGTCTTGGGAACTGAGCCCCCAACCTGTGGGATCTGATGCTATCTCCAGGTAACCTAATTTAATTTTGACACTATCAAAATTAAATTAGAGGGCACACAGCAGGTGTTTACTATAAAACTGATTGCTTGCTTGTTGGTGGGGAAAACTCCCCCACACATTTGGTCACAGAAGTCTTCTGTGCTGATGGTTGTTGTGGAGTGAGAAAATAGAAAAAAGCACTTTAAGTGATTTTTTTTTTCACACTTGTGACTTTTTTTTTTTGAGACAAGTCTCACTCTGTCGCTGCCCAGGCTGGAGTGCAGTGACACGGTGTTGGCTCACTGCAACCTCTGCCTCCTGGGCTCAAGCAATATCCCACCTTAGCCTCTAGAGTAGCTGGGACTACAGGCATGCACCACCACACCTGGCTAATTTTTGTTTGTCGAGACGGGGTTTTGCCATGTTTTCCAGGCTACTTGTGACTTTTTTGTTGTTGTTGTTGAGGTGGAGTCTCGCTCTTGTTGCCCAGGCTGGAATGAAATGGCACGATCTTGGCTCACTGCAACCTCTGCCTTCTGGGTTTAAGTGATTCTCCTGCCTCAGCCTCCTGAGTAGCTGGGATTACAGGCGCGTGCCACCACGCCCAGCTAATTTTTGTATTTTTAGTAGAGACAAAGTTTCACCATGTTGGCGAGGCTGATCTCGAACTCCTGACCTCAAGTGATCCGCCTGTCTTGGCCTCCCAAAGTTCTGGGATTACAAGCATGAGCCACTGTGCCCGGCCCTACTTGTGACATTTTAATGCAAACAAAAGCTAAGCAAATTTGTCACCAGTCAACTCAAAACTAAAGATTCATCCTCAGGCCAAAGAAATATGATCCCAGATTGAGGCAAGTAAATACAAGAAGGAATGAAGAATAATTACATTGGCAAATACGTAGGAAAATCTAAATGAATATTGACTATATAATACAGTGATAATGTCTTTAAAGAATTTAAATATGTGTTCTCATTGTTCAGCTCTCACTTATAAGTGACAACATGCGGTGTTTGGTTTTCTGTTCCTGCATTAGTTTGTTGAGGGAGGGGAACAACACACACTGGGGCCTGTTGGAGGGGTGGGGTGGGGGAGGCAGAGCATTGGGAAAAATAGCAAATGCATGCTGGGCTTAATACCTAGGTGATGGGTTGATCTGTGCAGCAAACCACCATGGCACATGTTTAACTATGTAACAAACCTGCACACCCTGCACATGTAGCCCAGAACTTGATTAAAAATTAAAAATAATTTTAAAAAGGAATTTAAATATATAAATATATATAGTTAAAAATGCACACCAATATATTGGGAGGGGCATTAAAAGAGTTAAAATATTGGAAGGTACCTGTGTTGTCCAAGGATATGTAAAAGAACTAATGTACATTAGAGGCAAGAATGGATGTTGTAATCCAAAAGGTAGACTACAAAAATGACAGAAGAATGTCACATTATCAATCCAAATGAGGCAAAAATTAATAATTTAAAAATAATAATTTTAAATTTTACGAAGGAAAAGAGAAAATTAGGATAGGAAAATAGATGTAAAGCAAACAGAAAATGTTATATTTAAGCCAAATTTATGTGGAATTATGTTATATGTAATGTACTGAAGGTTTCAAATAAAAAAGCAGAGATCATAAGACTCAATTAAAAATTAATTCAATCAAATACTCCTTAATAGGAACATATGTAAAACAAAACACAAGACATTTGAAAAAAAATGGCAAAAAATATACCATTAAAACACTGACGAAATGAAAGCTGGTATAGCTATTCATAAGAGAAAAAATATACTTTCAGTAAAATATTACTAGAAGAAGGGATATTTTGTAATGACAAATGGTTTAATTCAACATAAATATGTTAATAAAACAAATTTGTATGTACTTTTTAGCACAAAGCCAAAATATACATGACAATAAATTGATGGAACTAAATGGAGAAAAAAATGCACAGTAAAAACTGACAGAAGTAAATGAAGAAATGGACAAATCCACATTCTCAGTAGGAAACTTAAACATACTTCACTGAATGACAAATAAAACAGCCACAAAATCCATTAGGTGAAGAAGATTTAAAAAACATGACTAACAAAATTTACTTAACAGAGGCCGGGCGCGGTGGCTCACGCCTGTAATCCCAGCACTTTGGGAGGCCGAGGCGGGCGGATCACGAGGTCAGGAGATCGAGACCATCCTGACTAACACGGTGAAACCCCGTCTCTACTAAAAATACAAAAAAAAAAAAAATTAGCCTGGCATGGTGGCGGGCGCCTGTAGTCCCAGCTACTAGGGAGGCTGAGGCAGGAGAATGGCGTGAACCCGGGAGGCGGAGCTTGCAGTGAGCCGAGATTGCGCCACTGCAATCCAGCCTGGGCGACAGAGCAAGACTCCGTCTCAAAAAACAAACAAAGAAACAAACAAAATTTACTTAACAGAAAGAACACTGCATATGACAGCACATGCAACATTTCAGAACAGATTATATGCTGACCTATAAAACAAGCCTCAAAAACGCTATAGTGGTAATACAATCTACTTTGAATCGCTGCTGAAAATTTGAGGGTATTGGTGGGTTCTCTGCCCCTCCTCCACCCCTAGTATAAATCTCAAGAATGTTAATTTCCAATATCCCTCACCTCAGGTGACACTCCTCACTCCCCAAATCCTGGACCAGAGAGGATCACAGGACTCAGACCTTTCCCCTAAACCAGGGGAACATCTCGGCTCAGCCATTTCCATAACCACAGGAGGGGAAGTTTTCCATGTGGAGCCAGTATGGATATGTCAGGACCCACTAGGTCCAAGACCTCAAGAGAGTGGGAAACAGTCAGCCTGGGCTTTTGCTACTTCCCATTTAAAGGAGAGTCCGCTAGGTGTCATGTGGGTTGGAATGGAGGTGGGGAGGGGGCTCAGTCCCTCCTGCCCTGTAGGGACCTAAAGCCAAGGCTTCATGCTGACCAACTCACCCATGGTGTGTCCTTAAGGCAGTGACCTTTCACCAGTGTCCACACAGGGCTCTCTTAAGGGGAATCTGTGTGGTCTAGAGCTCGGGGTTTGCAGAAGTTTGGGGAGGGCAGCTGAGGAAGGTGAGAGCAAGTCCCAAGCAACTTTGTTAGTGGACAAGATGGGGTCCTTACAGGAAGTCCCTTCTTCAAAGGCATAGAGAGGAGACCTCTGGGGGCTAGAGGAGACTGAATTTACTTTTCTTACTGCCCCCTAAGTTCGCTACCAGCCTAACCCCCAGGGAGCCGTTTCCAAGGGAAATACTCTTGCAGAATTGGTTAGCTACAATCAGGGCCTCAGACCCAGGTACTTGTTACAAACGGAGAGCTCAGCTATTCAGTCTTTGTCCAATGCATTACATTGTATTCCTTTATGGAAGAGGAGAAAACTTATTTGCAGAATCACCAGCTACTTGCTGTCCCTGAAGTTTGCCTAATTATAAAATATTCAACACTATAGAATGTATATTTTGAAAATAAAGTCATTCTGCACTTTCTATCAATATGATCACCTCACGATGACCTAAAGATAGTCACTGTAATCTATTTACCAATCTGGCACACACTTTCTAGACATGCAAGGCAGATGTTTACCTACCTTAAAATATTTGTAAGTAACAAACATACATATATATATACTATACATATATATTCTTTTAAGAATTTGAAGTCACATAATTTTCTGCAAACTGATTTTTTCACATATTGTGACATCTTTTAATTCTCATTTCTTTACCAAATGTGGTTTGGATGCAGATGTTTATTATAGAATCATTTTGCTTTTCAGGGAAATTAACTGTTGATATTTGTTACAGTTTCTCCTGGTAAGCAAAAGTCCTTTAGCACAGGGATATTAACACAAAGTCTGCAATATTGTTGCAAATATGTTCTTCCAGCTTTTCCGATTTTAATATTTTTTTCTTTTGGCAATATAGAAAGTATTTCTAAACCTTTATTAAATTTATGACTTAGCAATAAGACAGGTAATTCTTTGGGAGTAGAGTGGGAACGGAAGAACACAGGGTGAATAGGAAGGGAACAAAAGGGGTCAGGGAAGCTGGGAGAGTTCTGAGAGGGAGCCCAGCCAGGGGGAAGGAGCAGTGGGGGATTTGGGGAGGGGACTCTACAGACACTCACCTTCTTTCAACACACCGTAGACAGAAAAGTAGAGCATCCATTTCTGAAAGGGAAGAGCTCCAGTGCTCAGGATCCCCCTTAACCTCCTACCCACCTCTGGCTCTCAGGGCCTGTCCAAGGGAGTAAGCAGGTGCTTGCCTTCTGGTAACACATATCCACCAGGAAGGAGCTGAGGTCATGCTGAGTTTTGGACAACACACTGAGGGAGTCCACAATGTCATGTTTTGTGTGCTTCAGCAGCTGCCCCCGCAGGTCTGTAGAGGAGAGGAGAAGCAAGGTTTTTTTTGGGGGGGGGGTGCTGCCACACTCTGGCCCTTGGCCCCTGTGATTGCTCCCATCACACCCCCTTACCTTGCCCAGTCTTCCCCATCACAAACTTGAGAGTTTTTATATTTCTGCTATCCTTGAAGTACTTGCACAAGCTGCTCCTAGGAGAAAAAGAAGAGCAGCAGTGGGTGATCTGGCCAGTGAGGGCATTTCCAAGAGCTGGCCTGTGTCTGCTGGGGATCCTATTTCTTGTTATCATCCTGATGTGCACTATAATTTACCCTCAACCCAAATTTGATCTGGCCCTTTCTTGTCACCTCATTTTTGGAGAGGTTCAGGATCTTGACTTTGGGGGCCTTCTTTATAATGTTAGACAGGTCATCCAGCCAGCAAACTTTGTTGTTGTGCAAATTCAAAGGCAATAGTTTCTGGGGAAGAAGAGTTAGATAATAACAGAGTGATCGTTACTATTTAGGACCTCAACAACAGAACTCTCTCCTTTTTTTTGCATGTCATTGATGTGCTCATTTCCTTGCCCCCATTCTTTAATTGTTTTAAGAAGACTGGGAATGTCAACAAAAATAATGCCTACTGATTTCTCTGGAGGCTAATTAGGAAAGGTGTTCAGAAGAATAAATAGGTGTTAATCTGTTGGATAGAGCGCTAGAGTAAGAAACAGACCCATTTTTCTTTACAGCACCTTAAGTAGGCCACATCCCTTATCCTGTATTCCACTGGTACGTAGGATGAGCAACACACATTACTACATGTGTGTGTTTGTGTGTAGTAATGAAGATTAAGAATATTGCTGCCATTGCTGAGTTAAGGAAGTAATCATGATTGCTTTCTTCTTTGTATTTTGTTTTGTAAATTAAATAGTTTATAATATTTGAATTTCACAATATACATTTGTTTGAAAAATATTCACCACTTACATTTTACACAATTTACAGACCTCTGAACTTGCAGCATCATTTCTAGGAATTCATCATATGAGAGATTCTTGTTGCATGGATTTTTAAAATGTTATTATGCACTATTTAAATTATAATAAAATTTATTATGAACTATTTAACATATACCAAATAATGTCAGAATATTTTTAGTTATTCCAGATCTAAAGCTTTCCTTTGATGTCTGTTGTTTTGTTAACAGACATTTAATGGGCACCTCTCTGTGTTAGGCTATAATGCTTAGTGAGAGATGCAAAGATGAGTAAGATTTGATGATTTCTACTCTCAGTGGAAATTACAAAAGTATGTATAAGGCAAATACATAAGCTTATAATGATCTTGTAGAAAAACTGCATTTATTTTGCATTTTCATAAGCAGCATGAGTCTAATATTGATGAAGAATTTTGGAGTCACCCTGAAATGTGCAAAACAGTTTCACGAACTATTAATCCTAAACCTTTAGTGAATTCGAAACCTAACTTCTGGCCCGGGCGGGCGCCGGGCACAGGAGCCGGGGTTCCGGCAGCAGCTCGGCTGGGAGACTGCGCGACCCAGCGGCTGGGCCACAGGTGAGTCCAGCGTCGCCGCATCCCCGGAATGCGGCCGTGAGAAGCAACGCGGGGCCAGGTGATAGAAGCCCCTAGAAGACCAGCATTCTCGTGATTATGGAGGCCCTTCTGTCCTTCTGTGACGGAAGCAATGCGGACCTCGGTTTCCTGGACCCATTCTGACTCAGGAGCCTTCATGTATATGGGTCCCGTCATGCCTCCCAGTAAGATGCCAGAAAGCTCAGGAGTTAGTGTCTCCAGTGGACTGAGTCAGTGTTACTGGGGCAGCGGTTTCTCCAAGCCCTTTAGGAAGATGATGACCTCGACTTTTCTCTGCCTGACATCCTATTGAAAGAGGGGACCATGGAAGATGAAGAGCTGACCAACCTGAGCTGGCTGCATGAGAGGAAGAACTTGCTGAAGAGCTTTGGGGAGTCGATCCTCGAGTGTCAGCCCGGTCCAGGGCCTGGACGATGACAGCCCCCGTCCCCACCCACTCTGATATGCCCTACGATGCCAGGCAGAACCCCAACTGCAATCCCCCCTTACTCCTTTAGCTGCCTCATATTTATGGCCATCGAGGACTCTCCAACCAAGCGCCTGCCTGTGAAAGACATTTACAACTGGATCTTGAAACATTTTCCATATTTTGCAAATGCACCTACTGGGTGGAAATACTCAGTGAGACACAATTTGTCATTGAATAAGGATTTTAAGAAAGTGGACGAAGAGAGGAGTCAGAGTATTGGGAAAGGGTCGTTGTGGTGCATAGACCCAGAGTATAGACAAAATCTAACTCAGGCTTTGAAAAAGACACCTTATCACCCACACCCACACCCACACCCACACGTGTTCAATACACCTCCCACCTGTCCTCAGGCATATCAAAGCACATCAGGTCTACCCGTCTGGCCCGGCAGTACCTTCTTCAAGAGAAATGGAGCCCTTCTCCAAGATCCTGACATTGATGCTACCAGGGCCATGGGACTCCCCCTGAAATACAAGCAGGTTTTCCTCCAGGAGTGATACAAAACGGAGCGCGGGTCCTGAGCTGAGAGGACTGTTTCCTGGTGTGCGGCAGCTGCCGATCAGTCCCATTGAGATGATGGCTGCCATGATGTACGGCATCACCAGCTGCCGGATGCGGACTGAGAGCGAGCCATCGTGTGGCTCCCCGGTGGTTAGCGGAGACCCTAAGGAGGATCACAACTGCACCAATGCCAAATCCTCCAACACCCGGAGCACCTTGCCCACCAGCGACTCCATCCCCTCCTCCTCCTTGGCCGACGACCACTACAAGTTTGCCAGCAAGGAGAGCCAGGAGGGCAATGAGGGCAGCGAGGGGAGCTTCCGGAGCCACGAGAGCCACAGCGACAGGGAAGAGGACGACAGGAAACACAGCCAGAAGGAGCCCAGGGATGCTCTGGGGGACAGCGGGTACGCATCCCAGCACAAGAAACGCCAGGACTTTGCTAAGGCCAGGAAGGTCCCCAGCGACACACTGCCCCTCAAAAAGAGATGCACTGTAAAGCACCGCCCCCGCACCGCCCCCCACCAGGGCGAAGAAGAGGAGATTAAAGAAGCGGCGGGGTCGCTCCTGCACTTAGCAGAGATCCGATCCTGTTTGAATAACATCACCAATCGGACGGCAAAGGGGCAGGAAGAGCAAAACGAAATCACAAAAAAATTAAAAACAAGTCACTGTTTTGTTTTGAACTTAAGGCCATTTGGTTTCAGCATGTCAGGAGATTTCTAATGATTTGTGGCAATATCAGCATTTTTTTTTCTTTTTTCTTGTTTTGTTTTTGGTTTGGTTTTCTTTTTTTTTTCCTTTTTTTTTTTAATTTGCTCCCTCTTCTTTGTTTTGGACCCTTAAGAATTTTATTTTTAAAGGAGATTGAAGCCATATAACTCATATTGACACTCAGCTGTTTTACAAAAGCTTTTCATTATCTGAAGACAAAACCGAAAAAGCTAAAATTACCATTGCTTCCTCAAGCTTGTCAGAAACCTGTGGCTGAATCCGCAAGGAGGTCAACGTCAATGCTACTGGAACACACATTCAGCACCTAGAAGGCACGTGTGCAAAGTAATCATCGTTCAGGCCCAACCCTTAGATTTACATGACTGTGTTCTGAGTTCCCCAGCCCCTGTCCTCCTTTTATTAGATGAGATTTAGCACACTCTCAGTTATTTAAACATGCAACATTTCTTGAGTATGTATGTTGAGGCCATCTGAGCTCATAGCTGATTCAGTAACCAGTTTCATGCTGTGTCATTCATACTCACTACTTAATACTGCCATCATGAAAATGTGGAGGAAAAATGTATCCATGTGTGTCTGGGAAGCATATACACTTGTACATTTTTTAATACTCTGATTCTGTAACATTTCTGAGTTTTGTTTTGTTTTACAGAAAAAAAAGTGATAAAAGCAATCAGAAGACCAAGAGGCTTACTATTGATGCTTAGGGTTATCTGACCTTGGCTGGTCAATAGACCTACATGGCCAAATTAATTTACGAGAGTAATAATTTTTCAAAAGCCATTTTTTTCTGATACTCATGCCAATATCATGAATAGAAAGGGAGAACCATAAAGGAGAAAGAATGTGATGTTCAGTTATGTTCATGTGAACCTAAAGAAACAATATGGAGGCAGGCGCAATCAGCCAAACTCTAGGGACTTGATGGTGTTGCTTGGAAGGTATGCATACCTGCATTTTGCATTCTTTGTATGTAATCATATTGCCAAAGACAAACTATTTCATCATTTTTTGTAAATAACACTTTTCCCCAGACCTACCATAAGTTTCTGCAATGTATTATCTTCCAGTTGCAATAAAAATTACTGAGTTGCATCAAAAATAAAAAGCAAACAAAAAAACCTAACTTCTGTAGTTGTCATGAAACTTCATAGGACAGCCTATGGAAACTGCTACCCATAGTACTCTGTGTGAAATAACAACTTTAAAAAATGCTGGTTCTCAAAAGCAATGGCAACAAAAGCCAAAATTGACAAATAGGATTTAATTAAACTAAAGAGCTTCTGCACAGCAAAAGAAACTATCATTAGAGTGAACAGGCAACCTACAGAACGGGAGAAAATTTTTGCAATCTATCCATCTGACAAAGGGCTAATATTCAGAATCTACAAAAGACTTAAACAAATTTACAAGAAAAAAAAACAACCCCATCAAAAAGTGGGTGAAGGATATGAACAGACACTTCTCAAAAGAAGACATTTATGCGGCCAACAAACATATGAAAAAAGCTCATCATCACTGATCATTAGAGAAATGCAAATCAAAACCACAATGAGATACCATCTCATGCCAGTTAGAATGGCGATCATTAAGAAGTCAGGAAACAACAGATGCTGGAGAGGATGTGGAGAAATAGGAATGCTTTTACACTGTTGGTGGGAGTGTAAATTAGTTCAACCACTCTGGAAGACAGTGTGGCGATTCCTCAAGGATCTAGAACCAGAAATACCATTTGACCCAGCAATCCCATTACTGGGTATATATCCAAAGGATTATAAATCATTTTACTATAAAGACACATGCACATGTATGTTTACTGCAGCACTGTTCACAATAGCAAAGACTTGGAACCAACCCAAATGCCCATCAATGATAGACTGGATAAAGAAAATGTGGCACATATACACCATGGAATACTGTGCAGCCATAAAAAAGGATGAGTTCATGTCCTTTGTAGGGACATGGATGAAGCTGGAAACCATCAGCAAACTAACACAAGAACAGAAAACCAAACACCGCATGTTCTCACTCATAAGCAGGAGTTGAACAATGAGAACACATGGACACACAGAGGGGAACATCGCACACTGGGGTCTATCGGGGGTAGGGGGGCTAGGGGATGGATAGCATTAAGAGAAATACCTAAGGTAGATGACGGGTTGATGGGTGTAGCAAACCATCATGGCATGTGTATACCTATGTAACCTGCACATTCTGCACATGTATCCCAGAACTTAGCGTATAATAAAAAAATTTTAAAAATTGATGTGGAAACACAAAGCACCTAGATTCACCAAAACAAATTTATCAAATAAAGAAGAAAATTGGAGGAAAAATATTACCTAAGACTTATTAAAAGCTGTAGTAATCAAGGCAGTTTGGATATTGGCAAAGATAAATAAAAGAAACAGAATAGAAAGTCCAGAAATAGACACAGACATATATGGAAAAAAAATGCTGGTTCACCTCCCTCTACTCCCTGATACTTCACATCATATACAAATTTAAAAACACTTTTAAAGAAAACCACAGAATAAAATATCCAAGTCTGAGAGCATAATTGCTACTCTGTAAGCTAGCCTACACAGTAATTTTATCCTACTCTTTCCACTATAAACAGTGTTTAGTCTAGAAGAGCTGTGGGAATGTGGATTATTTATACAAACTAGATCATTATAAGTTAGATCAACTTGCTCTGGAGTTGAATCCTACATATTATCTTGTAAGCTCTGTTGCTGCAGGAGGGCATTTCCAAGCTTGTCCAATTATGTTATTTAGAAATAACCTTCAATTATTTTTCCTTTATTTTCTTGTTTACTAAGTCTCCCATTGTTCCAAGTGTCCTGGTAAAGTGTGGTTAGCAGGAACTTTGAGCATTAAAAAAAAGTCAAAGCTCAGTTGATGGAGAGAATAACTGAGAGCCTAAGAATATTTGAGAAAATGCCATGGGATTGTTCCGAACTTGCTTATACATCAGATCTAATTAGCAGCAAGTCCTTCACTTTTAATTCAGTAGAGAATGATCTCTAAGGTGATTTCAGGTTCTAAAATTTGTTTATTAAAAGTGAATAGAGGTTTTTTAAATTTTTTATTTATTATTTTAGAGGTTTTATTTTAAAAGATCAAGCTTTTTGATTATATGAATGGTGAATCTGAATGCTTTATCTGTCCTTCAGAAATTCATTTCAGGGTAATTATTTATGACCAAACCTGTATTTAATTCATGGAGTGAAGCATCTTCAGAGGAGTATGTTTTTAGCATCTTTTACCTAGGGTCACAATAATGGTGAAAAGGAAATGTTCTCCCTAATCAAATGTTCACTAACCCTCTTTACCCTAGCATGGTGTAGGGAATGAAATATACCATTCTATGAATTTGAGTTGTGGTTTTAATTAAAATTCTTATTTGTACTCAGTCTAAATTCTCAATCTAAGTCATCTTTAATTTTTTCCAGCACAGAACTCCTGAGTTGCTTTGAATAACTTAACACACACAAAAATTAACACTAAAAATTGTAGCCAGAGTCAAGTTTGGACAGTCTTCTCAAAGAGGTCTAGTTGATATGAAGAAACTGAGTTAAGAGACAGTAAAAATTCCTAATATGCCAGGAACTCTTCTAAGTGTCTTACATGAATTCTTTTAATCCTCAGAATTATCCTATAAAGTAGACATGATTAATATTCCCATGTTACAAATGAAGAAAATTGAGGCACAGTAATTTTCCCAACATTATACCACTATTAAATGACAGAAACAGGTTACAAACCCAGGGGCCAAACACTACTTTACAAGGGCTCTGTGTGAGACAAACTTACCTTGGACAGGTCCTCAGATATTCTGATTTAATTATTATGGAACGGGATGAGGGTGGAGGCGGTGGTCTGCTGAAGCCAACTTATACGGGATCATGAGACATGATCACACTCTGGGGACTGTGGTAGGGTGGGGGGAGGGGGGAGGGATAGCACTGGGAGATATACCTAATGCTAGATGACGAGTTAGTGGGTGCAGTGCACCAGCATGGCACACGTATACATATGTAACTAACCTGCACAATGTGCACATGTACCCTAAAACTTAAAGTATAAAAAAAAATCTTCAGGAATTCTGCACTGATTGACTTAACTATCTCACATTGGTATGTTGAAATTTGTCATGGAAACAGTATTTATGCCATGGAAATCAGCAAATACTACAACTCAGCCTCCCAACCTGCAGCTCTGGTTGATAAACATTTGGCAACAGATCACTGAGTGGAGAACAGATATCAGCATTTTGAAAAACTCCTCAGGTGATCCTAAGATGCAGTGGGGGTTGAATACCACTGCTGATAGACAGACTGTTAAATGTAGTTTCTCCAAGGAGTGAGATCAGAGGAAGGAGAAGATGAGATGTTCACTGCTTACTATATTTGATAGGCACATGCATTTCTTTCATAAAATAATATGCCAAATTTAAAGAAACCAATAAAGAAATATATATTTTTCAAAGTTATCTCTGTGTTTTACTTGCAGTTATAGAAATAGTGCTGATTTATAGTTAGGGCATGGCAAAGGGATGGATGTAGTCGGCAATCAGGGAAGCTTCTTTGCCACAATCTCTGAAGAAAAGTTAAAGGTAGCACAGAGTCAGTTTGTGAAGAGCGAAGAATGGATTCTGTTCAGTAGACAGAACCCACCTCCAGGGAGGAGACTTTCTGTGGCTCTGGCTTCAGGTAGGAGATAAAGATCCAGGAAAGTCAGCTGTCAGATAAAGGGAGATCTAACACCAGGGGACTGTAGCTCAGACATGAGACCAGACGTGAGATGACTGGCAAGAAGCTGGAGGAAACTTGGTCATGAAGGAATTTAATCCTAAGCAGCACAACAGAATGGAGAAAACATGGGGAAGTAAGACTGTGGCCAATTTCCGAGACTTGGAAGACAAAAAGCTCAATTAACTTGGTCAAGGATCGGAGACGACTAGCAATAAAGGTGGCCTGACAATGACCCTAAACCTAAGTTTGGACCACAGTTGCAGGATCAAAAATATCTGACTGCCAGCACAGAAATTATGCAGGAAGAGAGTAGTCACAAAGTTTATTACATATATTCTCACTTCAACAATTGTAATACTCTAAGAATTCTAGTTGTTTCTTACAATGCAACTTCAGTAACATAAGCCAAAAAGAAAATGCCATTACAATTGGTCAACATAATGAGTTCATACCATCCCCATTACATTCTAGCTTTTATGTGACACAAATTCCTTATTTTGATCCGACTTTATGATTTTTAGCAAAGATTAACTAGTGTAGTAAAAGTGTATTAAAAATAAGAAAGGTAGGTGTAGACAGAACAGAATGGACTTAAAGATAAGGAATATAAATCATACAAGAGGCCAGAATATAAAGAAGATGGTGTGTCCTCATTATGATGAAGTTGTCTTTAAATTTTCAATCGACACAGTAGAGGAAACTTTTGAGACTACAAAGTGACTCTTAATGCTGGACACTAAATGATATGATAGACAAATAACCTATCAAATCTTGTTGGTAAAACTTTGTCAGTAGCTTACTCAGATGCATCCTTTGAAAGCTGACTTATTTGCTTGAAAGTAATAAGTGTTACTGATATATAAAATAAAGTTACTACACACAAAACCAATTTCTGGAGCTCCTCGGGGACAGACATTCCTGTAGTGGCTACCACATGGTAGATATTCAATGAATATTTATAGAATTGAAAGGGTAGTATATGGCAATACGTACATTGAAAATCACTGGGGCAGATCTGAGTAGAAGTTTCCCCAAAAATTGACAGGATGCTTCAGAGAAAGTTCTTGATGAAAGCATTTTAGTCACTGTGATGTGTCAACTTGGCTAGGCTATAATACTCAGTTATTTAATCAAACAGCAATCCAGGCATTGCTGTGTAGGTTTTCTTGTAGATGTGGTTAGCAGTTGCAATCAGTTGGCTTTAAGTAAAGGATATTACTTTCAATAATATGAGTGGGCTTCATCTAGCCAGCTGAAAGGCTTCACGAGCAAAAACTGAGGTTTCCCAGATAAAGAAAGATTCTGATGCAAGACTGTATCAGCTCCTGTATGAGCCTGCTGGCCTGCTCTATGAACTTCAAACTTGCCAGCCCCTACAATTGCATAAGCCAATTCTTTCAAATAAATTTAAATTAAAAATACTTTGAAAATATATATTCTTTGAAAATATATACTGGTTCTATTTCTCTGGAGAATCCTGACTGATACAGCCACTTACAAGAATAAAATGGGGAGTCTTCACTCACCACTTAGTAATATAATATGTGCTTCAGACTTTTACAGATTCTTTGAAATGTTATTATCTTTCCAGTCTTTTTAAGTATAGTATTGGACTTACTTCACACCATATATGAGACTGTAGTGTAATTTCCTTGTTAATTTCTCTAATTATATAGCTATCAAAATTTATTTATGTTAGGTCAGCTTAACTCCTCATATTTTTTTCTATCCCTCTAGTTTGCTTTTACTATTTTCACAATGTAATAGACAAATCTCAGTAGACATATAAAAATAAAATGGACTTAATAAAATTGACTAGAAATATCTATAGGAAGCCAGAGTCAACTCATAACTTTGTTAAGGACTTACTACTCTTGTTTTTCTGTTTTTCTTAAAATTTATTTTACTAAATATATATTTGTATGTGTTTTTTAAGCTTCTATATATTTGAACCTCAGTAATAGAGTTTTGTGTTATCCTTACTTTTTATCTTTTTAATTTATTCTTAATGCTTTCCACTAAGAATTGAGCACACTTGGTGCCAAATACTGTTCTGGATTCTTGGGAAATGTCACTGAGCGTGTACATTCTGGGATGGGGGTGGGGAGTAGTTGAGAGACAGATAATACATAGTCAACAAAATAAGTATATTATATTAAATATTTAAGGTTATACATGCTAAGTAAAAACAAAAAACAAAACAAAACAGAAAAACAAAATCCCAGAAAACAAAAAGAAATTGGAGGATGGAGCAAGATGGCAGAATAGAAGGCTCCACTGATCATTCCCCTTGCAGGAATGCCAAATTTTACAACTATCTGCACACAAAAAAGCACCTTCACAAAAATCCATAATCACACAGCATCTCTGGATCCACATGGGGCCTTGGGGAGCTCATCACCCTGCAGGGTAGGACACAGGCCTGGCTGGCTTTGCCATCTGCTGATTGTAGAGCTCTAGAGCCTTGAGCAAACACAGGTGGTGGCCAGGTAGTTGGTACAGCTTGCCTTGGGAGAGACCCAGTGCTGTGCTAGCTTCAGGTCTGACTCAGGGCAGTTCCAGTGGTGATGGCCACAGGGGTGCTTGTGTCACCCCGCCCCCAGCTCCAGGCCATTTGATAGGGGGAGGAAGAGAGAGAGAGAGAGATTGATTGTTTGGGAGAATGTAAGGGAAGAGAACAAGAGTGTCTGCCTTGTAATCCAGGGAATTCTTCCGAATCTTAACCAAGACCAACAGGTGTTACTTCTATGAGTCTGCAAGAACCACAGGGTTATACAGCTTGGGGCCCAAGTTCCTTAAAATACCTGGAAAGCCTTCCCCAGATTGTGAAGAGTACAATAAATACCTAACTTTTCAATGCCCAAAAACCAACCAATATCAACAAGCATCAAGAGCAGCCAGGGAAACATAACCTCACCAAACTAAATAAGGCACCAGGGACCAATCTTGGAAAAACAGAGATGTGTGACCTTTCAGACAGAGAAGTTGAAATAGCTGTTTTGAGGAAACTTAATGAAATTCAGGATACCACAGATAAGGAATTCAAAATTCTATCAGATAAATTTAACAAAGACATTGAAATAATTAAAAAGAATCAGGCAGAAATTTTGGAATTGCATACTGAAGAATGCATTAATAGCAGAATTGATCACAAGAATTAGTGAGACTGAAGACAGTCTATTTCAAAATACATAGTCACAAGTGACAAAAGAAAACAAATACAAAACAACGAAGCATGCCTACAGGATCTAGAAAATAGCATGAAAAGGGCAAATCTAAGAGTTATTGGGCTTAAAGAGTAGGTAGAGAAGGAGATGTTAGCTTTAAAAAGGAGGTAAAGAAAGAGATTGGGATAGAAAGTTTATTCAAAAGGATAATAATTTTTACCCTAGAATAGTATATCTGGCAAAAATATCCTTCAAATATGAAGGTGAAATAAAGACATTTGCAGATAACAACTGAGTTTTCAGCATAGTGATCTTTTACTTCTTTGGTTAATTCCTAGGTATTTAATTTTATGTGTGCTTATGATAAATGGGATTACTTTTTAAATTTCTTTTTCAAATTGCTCGCATGCTACTGATTTTATCGTGTTGATTTTGTATCCTGCAACTTTACTGAATTTGTTGATCAGTTCTAATAGTTTTCTTGTGGAGTCTTTCAGGTTTTACAAATACAGATCATACCATCTATAAATAAGGATAATTTGACTTCTTCCTTTCCAATTTGGATGCCTTTATATCTTTGTCATGTCTGATTTCTCTAGCTAGGACTCACAGTGCTATGTCGAATAACGGTGTTGACATCGGACATCCTTGTCATGTCTAGATCTTAGGGGAAAGGCTTTCAGTTTTTCCCCATTCAGTATGATACTAGCTGTGAGTCTGTTGTATATGGCTTTTATTATGTTAAGATATGTTCCTTCTATCTGTAGTTTTTTGAGAGTTTTTTTTAATCAAGAAGGGATGTTGAACTTTACTAAATGCTTTTTCAGCACCCATTGTAATGATTACATGTTTTTGTCCTTTTTCCTGTTGATATAAGGTATCACACTGATTTATTTACATTTTTGGAACCATTTTTGCATCCCTGGGATAAATCCCACTGGGTCATGATAAAAGATCTTTTTGAAGTATAGTTCAATTCTGTTTGCTAGTATTTTGTTGAAGATTTTTGCATCAACATTCATCAGAGCTATTGGCCTGTAGTTTTCTTTTTCTAATGTGTCTTTGCCTGGTTTTGGTATCAGGGTAACACTGGCTTAATAGAATGAGCTTGAAATTATTCCCTCTGCCTCTATTTTTTGGAACATTTTGAGTAAGATTGGTATTGGTTCTTCTTTAAATGTTTGGTAGAATTCAGCAGTGAAGCCATTGGGTCATGGGCTTTACTTTGCTAGGAATCTTTTCATTATGGGTTCAATCCTGTTACTTGTTATTGATATCTTCAGGTTTTGGATTTGCTCATGGTTCAATCTTACTATACTGCATGTCAAGGAAATTATCCATCTCCTTTAGATTTTCAAATTTATTGGCATATAGTTGTTCATAGTAGCCACTAATGATTCTTTGAATTTCTGTGATGTTGGTTGTAATGACTCCCTTTTCACCTCCAATTTTATTTATTTGGGTCTTCTCCCTTTCTTTCTTCCTGAGTCTGGCTAAAGGTTTGTCAATTTTAAGTTTTCAAAAAACCACCTTTTTGTTTCATTGATCTTTTTTCATTTTTTGTCATTTCAAATTCATTTATTTCTGTTCTAATCCTTATATTTATTTTCTTCTCCTGATTTTGTATTTGGTTTGCTCTTGTTTTTCTAGTTCTTTAAGTGCATCATTAGGTATTTATTTGAAGGTTTTCTTCTTTTTTGATGTAGGCATTTATAGCTATCCATTCCCCTCTTAGTACTGCTTTTGCTGTATCCCATAGGTTTTAGTATGTTGTGTTTCCATTATCATTTGTTTCAAGAAATTTTTCAATTTCCTTCTTAATTTTTTTATTGATCCACTGGTCATTCTGGAACATATTGCTTAATTTCCATATGTTTGTATCTTTTCCAAAATTCATCTTGTTATTGATTTCTAGTCTTATTCTATGGTGGTTAAAGAAGATGCTTGACATTATTTCCATTTTTTGAATGTGTTAAGACTTATTTTGTGACCTAACACATGGTCTATTCTTGAGAATGATCCATGTGCTAAGTAGAAGAATGTGTATTCTCAGCTGTTTGATGAAATGTTATGTAAATATATATTGGGTTCATTTGTTCTATACTGCAGATTAAGTCAGTTGTTTCTTTGTTGATTTTATGTCTGGAAGATCTGTCCAATGCTGAAAGTGGGGTGTTGAGGTCTCCAGCTATTATTTTACTGGGGCCTATCTCTGTCTTTAGCTTTAATAGTATTTGCTTTATATTTCTGAGTGCTCCATTGTTGGGTGCATGTATATCTGCAATTATATCCTCTTGCTAAATTGATTCCATCATTATATAATGACTTTGTTTGCCTCTCCTTACAGTTTTTGTCTAGAAATGTATTTTGTCTGATACAGGTATAGCTACTCCTGCTCTTTTTTCGGTTTCCATTGGCATGGAATATCTTTTTCCATCCCTTTATTTCTAGTCTACGTGTGTTTTTATAGGCGAAGCATGTAATAGTTCTACTTTTTTTTTCATCCATTCAGCCACTCTATGTCTTTTGATTGGTGAGTTTAGTCCATTTACATTTGATATTATTATTGATAAGTAGGGACTTACTCTTTCCATTTTGTTATTTGTTTTCTGGTTGTTTAACAGTCTTGTCTTCCTTCTTTCCTTTGTTCCCATTTTCCTTTTAGTGAAGGTGTTTTTCTCTGATGGTATGCTTTAATTTTTTCCATTTTTGGTGTATGTTTTATGTTTTTCAACTTGAACTTACCATGAGGCTTGCAAATTCAATCATACTACCCACTATTTTAAACTGCTGATAACAATGATTGCATAAACAAACAAACATGTAAAAAGAAAACTAACAAAAACTCTACACTTTTTTTTTGCATTTGTTTTTTGTTTTGTTTTGTTTTGTTTTGTTTGGAGATGGAGTTTCCCTCTTGTTGCCCAGGCTAGAGTGCAATGGTGCAATCTTGGCTCACTGCAACCTCTGCCTCCTGGGTTCAAGTGATTCTCCTGCTTCAGCCTCCTAAGTAGCTGGGATTACAGGCACCTGCCACCATGCCCTGCTAATTTTGTATTTTAAGTAGAGACGGGGTTTCACCACGTTGGCCAGGCTGGTCTCCAACTCCTGACCTCAGGTGATCTGCCCGCCTTGGCCTCCCAAAGTGCTGGGATTACAGGCATGAGCCACCGCACCTGGCCTGTTTTTTTTTTTTTTTTTAATTATACTTTAAGTTTTGAGATACATGTGCAGAATGCTCAGGTTTGTTACATAGGTATACATGTGCCATGGTGGTTTCGTGCACCCATCAACCCGTCATCCAGGTTTTAAGCCCCGCATGCATTGGGTATTTGTCCTAATGCTATCCCTCCCCTTGCCCCCGACCCCCTGACAAGCCCCAGTGTGTGATGTTCCCCTCCCTGTGTTCATGCATTCTCACTGTTCAACTCCCTCTTATGAGTGATAACATGCAGTAAAACTGTACACTTTAACTTCATCCCCTGGCTTTTTAACTTTTTTGTTTTCTCTTTATGTCTTATTGTACTCTCTACATCTTGAAAAGTTGTTGTATTTATTATTATTATTATTTTTGAGACAGAGTCTCGCTCTGTCGCCCAGGCTGGAGTGCAGTGGCGCGATCTCGGATCACTGCAAGCTCCACCTCCTGGATTCACGCCATTCTCCTGCCTCAGCCTCCCGAGTAGTTGGGACTACAGGCGCCCGCCACCACGCATGGCTAATTTTTTTTTTTTTTTTTTTTGTATTTTTAGTAGAGGCAGGGTTTCACCGTGTTAGCCAGGATGGTCTCGATCTCCTGACCTCGTGATCTGCCCGTCTTGGCCTCCCAAAGTGCTGGGATTACAGGCGTGAACTACCGCGCCCAGCCTGTATTTATTATTTTTGATTGGTTCATCATTTAATCTTTCTACTTGAGTAGTTTACACACCACAGTTACAGTGTTATAATATTCTGTGTGCTTACTATTACCAGTGAGTTTTGTACCTTCAGATGATTTCCTCTTGCTCATTAACATCCTTTTCTTTCAGATTGAAGAATGCCCTCAGAATTTCTTGTAGGACAGGTTTGGTGTTGAGGAATTCCCTCGGCTTTTGTTTGTCTTGGAAGGTCTTTATTTCTCCTTCATGTTTGTAGGCTATTTTTGCCAGACGTACTATTCTAGGGTAAAAGTTATTTTCCTTCAGCACTTTAAATATGTCATGCCACTCTCTCATGGCATTTAAGGTTTCCACTGAAAAGTCTGCTGCCAGACATATTGGAGCTCCATTGTATGTTATTTATTTTTATTATTATTATTTTTCCTCTTGCTGCCTTTATGATCCTTTCTGTATCCTTGATTTTGGGGAGTTTGATTATTAAATGCCTTGAGATAGTCTTCTTACGGTTAAATCTGCTTGGCATTCTTGAATGTTGATATCTTTCTGTAGATTTGGGAAGTTCTCCGTTGTTATCCCTTTGAAGAAACATTCTACCCCATCTATTTCTCTGCCTCTTCTTTAAGGCCAGTAACTCTTGGAATTGCCCTTTTGAAGCTATTTTCTAGATCTTTTAGGCACAACTCATTGTAATTCATTCTTGTTCCTTTTGTCTCCTCTGACTGTGTATTTTCAAATAGCCTGTCTTCAAGCTGACTAATTCTTTCTTCTGCTTGTTCCATTCTACGATTAAAAGACATTCTTCAATATGCCAATTGAATTTTTCAATTCTAGAATTTCTGCTTGATTCTTTTTAACTATTTCAGTCTCTTTGTTGAATTTGCCTGACAGAATTTTGAATTCTTTCTCTGTGTTATCTTGAGTTTTTTTTTGTTTCCTCAAAACAGGTATTTTAGATTCTCTGAGAAGTCATATATCTCTCATTCTCCAGGATTAGTTCCTGGTGCCTTATTTAGTTCATTTAGTGAGGCTATATTTCCCTAGATGATTTTGATGTGTGTAGATGTTCATCTGTGTCCGGGTATTGGAGAGTTAGGTATTTATTGTATTCTTCACAATCTGGGCTTATTCATGCCCATCCTTCTTGGGAAGGCTTTCCAGGTATTCAAAGAGACTTGGGCCTAGAGCCAGATAATACTATGTTTATTTCAGACTCATAGAGGTACCGTGTTGGTAGACTTGGGTAAGATTTGGAAAAATTCTCTGTATTACACCAGGCAGAAACTCTTGTTCTTTTTCCTTACTTTATCCCAAACCGAGTCTCCCTCTCTGTGCTGAGCTACCTAGACCTGGGACTGTGGTGATGCAAGTGCCACTGTGGCCACCACCACTGGGATTGTGCTGGGTCAGATCTGAATCCAGCACAGCACTGAGGTCTTTCCTAAGGCCCTTCCTTTTAGGGTGGCAACTTCCCCCATGCCCCGGGTGTTTCCAGAGATGCTGTCTGGGATCCAGGGATAGGAGTCAAAAACCTTAGCAGTTGACATGATGTTCTATTTTACTGTGGCTAAGCTGGCACTCACACCACAATACCAAATCCTCCTTGCTCTTCCCTCCCCTTTCCACAGTCAGTAGAGCCTCTCCCTGTGGCCACCGCCACCACTGATCCACAGGGGTTCTGCCAGGCTACTAGTGATGTTCACATAAAGCCCAAGGTCTCTTCTGTCAGCATATAATAAATGCTGCCAGGACTGGGCTCACCCTTCAGAGCACTGGGCTCCCCTCTGGCCCAGGGCAAGTTCAGAAATGCTGTTTAAAAGCCTAGGCCTGGACTTGGTGACCCCAAGAACTTCCTTGTTCTACCCTAATGTGGCCAAGCTGGTACCTAAGGTGCAAGACAAAGTTCCCTTTACTTTCCCCTCTCTTTTTCTCAAACAGAAGGGGTCTTTCACCATAGCCACCACAGCTGGGAATGTTCTGGGTCATCCCTGAAGCCAGCACGTCTCAGAGCCCAAGGCCCACAGTGTACTCTGTGGGTATCACTGCTGGTTATTAACGGCCCAAGGGCTCCTTAGTGAGGAAGTGATGCATCCTGCCAGGGCTGGGTCCTTCCCTTCAAAGCAGTGGGTTCCCATTTTGCCAGTGTGTGCCTAGAATTGTCGTCCAGGAGCCAGGGCCTGGAATGGGGGTCTCAACTCTACACGGTGCCCTATACTACTGTGGCTGAAGTGATATTCAAGATGCAAGACAAAGTCCTCTTTACTCTTCCCTCTCCTCTCCTTAAGCAGAAGAAAGGACTCACTTTCATTGCTGCAAGCTGTACTACCTGGGGTTGGGGGAGGGATGGTGCAAGCACTCCCTTAAGCCATACCAGCTGGTGTCTCCCTAGGTCACATGCCACCCTAGTTCACTAGCTATAAGCCCAGCCTAGCACTGGGAATTTCCTAAGGATTGCAGTCCTTTTGTCCTAGATTGCATTTCAAGTTTACCTAGGAACCCAGAGCTCTTCAGCTTGCAGTGGTGAGGTTTGCCAAGAAACTCAAGTTCTAGCTGCTGGGACAGGCAATTATCCTCTGGCTAGGTCTAGTCCAAATGCTTATTCTGTGTGCTGGCTTAGACCAGCATGGCTTTATTCTGCTCTATGACAGGGCAGCACTGAGTTCAATTTACAGTCCCCCAGTTGCTGCACTCTTCCTACCCAAAGTGCACAGATTCCCTCTTGGCACTGCACACCTGCTGCCCGGTATGAGGGAGGCAACAAACCATCTCTGCTGCCCTCTTCAATGCCTCTTTTATCGATATGAAGTTAAAACCAGGTACTGTAATTGCTTACCTGATTTTTGGTTCTTGCGACTATGCTTTTCTGGGTGTAGATAGTCGTTAAAGTTGGTGTTCCAGTGTGGGGACAAATGGTGTAGGCTTCTATTCTGCCATGTTGCTCTGCCCACCTCATTTTCAATCTATGCTTGTCCTAGACAAAGCATGTCTCTTGCTGATCACACATGAATAGTTGAATTTATATCGACCCTAGTTTTACTCTTTTTATACTTGCCCTTCTTCTTTGTTTCTTTTTTGGTCTTACACTCTTTTCCTGCATTCTTTGCTTTTATGTAAGCATTTTATATAAATTCTTTTTCTCTCCTCTCTTTACATATCAATAATACTTATTTTTTTTTAAATTTTTAAGTGGTAATCCTAGAGTTTGTAATATACATTCACAGCTAATCCAAGTCCACTTTCAAAAAACAGTATACTGCTTCATGGATAGTGCAAGTAGCTTATAACAGAGTATTCCCAATTCCTCACTCCCATTCCTTATAACATTGATGTCACTCATTTCACTTACCCATAAATTGTAATCACTGAATACATTGTTGCCATTTAAATCAAATAAGAAAATTAAAATATTTTATTTTACCTTTATTCATTCTCTAATGTTCTTTTATTCATGCAGATCAATCTTCTGAACAATATAGTTTTCCTTTTATTAAGAAGTTCTTTTAACATTTCTTGCAAGGCAGGTCTACTGGCAACAAATTCCCTCATGCTTTTTTTTTCCTTTGGCTTATCTGAGAAAGTCTTTCTCCTTCATTTTGGAAGCTTAATAGCCTTGACTTGAATACAGAATTCTAGGTTGGTGAGGGTTTTCTTTCAACTTAAGTATTCCACTCCACTCCCTTCTGGTTTGCATGGTTCCTGAAGAGAAGTCCTATGTAATTAGTATCCTTGATTTTCTATAGATTTTTCCCCCTCTGGTTACATTCAAGATTTTCTCTGTCTTTAATTTTCTGCAACTTGAGTATAATATACCTAGGTGTGAATATTTTAAAAAGTATTTATTCTGCTTGGTAATCTCTGAGCTTCTTAAATCCATGGTTTGGTTTTTGTAGCTAATTTTGAAAAACTCTCAGACATTATCCTTTCAAATATTTCTTATTTTCCTTTATTATTTCTTTTCCTTCTGGTACACCCATTATGTGTATGTTAAACTTTTTGTAATTGTCCCACAGATCTTGTGTTCTTTCTTCTGTTTATTTTCTTAATTTTTTTCATTTTTGTTTCAGAAATTTCTATTGACCTATCTTCAGTCTCACTGATTCTTTCCTTATCTGTGTCCATTCTACTGATGAGCCAATCAAAGACATTCTTTATTTCTGTTATGGTGTTTTTCATTTCTAGCATTAAAAAATTATTTCTTAGAGTTTTCATCTCTATACTTACATTACTCTTCTGATCTTCCATGCTGTCCACTTTTTCCATTAGAACCATTAGCATATTAACCATAATTATTTTAAATGCCCAGTCTGATAATTCCAAAATCTCTGCCATATCTAAGTCTTGTTTCAATGTTTGCTCTCTCTCTTCAAACTGCGTCTTTTGTCTTTTGGTATGCCTTGTAATTGTTGTTGAAAGTCAGACATGGGTAAAAAGAACTCAGGTAAATAGGCCTTTAGTATGAGCTTTTCTGTTTATCTGGCTAGGAGTTGGGCTATGTTTACTCTTTGCTGTAGTGATAGGTGTTATATGCTAAAATTTCCTTTTGTGTCCCTATTTTTATATCTTCTATTGTCTTTGAGTTTCCCTAAATACTTTTCCTTAAATAAGGTCTGAGATACATAGTTCTTTCTATTGTTTCCCTGTTATAACACAGGAGCCCTACTGATGTGGCTCCTGTGTTAAAAGGCTGTGATCTTCAAACATGTTTATTAGTCTCCTCTCTTCACCTATTAGTGAGATAGAAATTCTAAATGGGACCTCAGTGGAGTTTTTTTCTTGGTACCCTACATTAAAGGCTAAAAGAGACTGTAGTGAGGTATTTCCCTTTCCCCAGGTAGGTTAGGCTCTGGTAATATTCAAGACAAGCTCTGGTAAAATAGTTTCCCACAAGGGAAGGCTTTTATTAAGAAAAAGAGAATGTACTAGGCATATTTCAACATGGTTACTCTTCCTTTCTTCTTGCTGAAAGCATTAGGGAATGTTTGTCTGATCTGCCATCTGAGATCCTGGTAAGGCTCCTGAAAGGAAAACTCGTTAACATGTGGGGGCTCCCCTATGACTGGGCCTCCTGGTTGCTCTTAAGCTTGTCCACACTGAGCTTCCAGCAACCTATCAATTGTAGTCAAAGTTTTCCTACCTAGGCACTCAATCCAATGACTCACTTTTATTTCTTGGTTTCTACTCTGATAAGCATTGATTCTCTGTGTTCACCTGTCTTTCCAATTTTGCAGGTAGTGGTTTGCACTGTGACCTCAATTCTCTGATGGCTCTAGGAAGAGTTGTTGATTTTCAGCTTGTTCTGCTTTTGTCGTATTGTGAGGTTGGGAAGAATAGCTCCTTATATGTTGAACAGAAAATTGAAAGTCTTGACTGATTTTTGACAAAGGGGCTAAGAACATTCAGTGGGGGAAAAACAGTCTTTTTAACGGATGGTGTTGAAGCATCTTGATAGCCACATACGAAAGAATGAAGTTGGACCCTTACCTAATACATATGCAAAAATGAACTCAAAATGTATCAAAGACCCAAATATAAGAGCTAAAACTATATAACTCTAGAAGAAAACATAGGGACAGACCTTTGTGATCCTGAATTTAGCCATGGAGTCTTATATATGACATGAAAAGTCCAAGAAAACAAGGAAAAATGATAAATTGGACTTTGTCTAATTTTAAAACTTTGTGAATCAAAAGACACTATGAAGCAAGTGAAAAGTCAACCCACAAAATCAGAAAAATATTTACAAGCCATATATCTGGTAAGGGATTAAATCTAGAATATACAAATAACTCATAACTCAATAGTAAGAAGACAGCTAATTTAATTAAAAATGGGCAAAGGATCTGAATAGACATTTCTTCAAAGATATACAAATAGCCAATAAGCAAATGAAAACATGTTCAACATCATTAGTACCTTCACTAGTTTTCTCAACATCATTATTAAATGCATAAAAATCATACTGAGATACTACTTTACACAGAAAAGGATGGCTAAGCTCATATAGTCTAATAATAAAAAGTGTTGTTCAAGATGTGAGAAATTGTAACCCTCATAGACCGATAGGGAGAATGAAAAATGGTGCAGTCATTTCCACTTTGGGAAACAGTTTAGTGGTTCCTAAAAAAGTTGAATATAGTTACGAATTGACCCACAAATCCCACTTCCAGGCATGTACTGAAAATAAATAAAAACATTGATGTACAAAAATACTTTTACAGGAATGTTAATAGCTACATTATTTATAATAGTCTAAAGGTGGAAATAAGCCAAATGTCTATTAACATTTTTTGGTGCCTAAACCTGAAATCGAATGGATAAATACAATGTAGTATACACCATTGCAATACATGCATTATTATTTGATCATAATGAGAACTAAAGTACTGAGATATACTAAAACACAGATGAAACTTAGAAAACATTATGCTAAGTATTAATAGTTAGTCATAATAGACCACATGTTATATGATTCCATTTGCATAAAATACCCAGAATAGGCAAATCTATAAATATGGAAAGCATCTAAGTGGTCACCCAGGGATGAAGGGTTGGAACACTGAAGAACTATAGCTAGAGTCTATAGGGTTTCTCTTTGGGGTGATAAAATTATTTTAAAATCAATTGTGGTGATGGGTACACAAGTTTGTGAATATACCAAAAAACTGAATTGTATACTTTAAATGTTTGAATTGTATGGTATGTGAATTATATCTCAATAAATCTCTTACAAAAACAGATACAAGAAACAGTTAAAATTAGAAGTCTAGAGTCTATTGATACAAACTTTTTAGAAAACTAATAGGCCACATCTACTAAAACTGAACATATGTGTACCCTATACCTAGCAATTCTTCAGTATATATTCAAGAAAAATGCTCATGTGCGTGAAAATATATGCATAATTATGCTCATAACAGTATTATTTATAATAGTTCAAAACCAGAAGCAACCCAAACAGCCATCAACAGTAGATTGAATACATTGTGGTATATTCATGCACTAAGATGTGGTACAGAAAGGAGAACAGACATGCTGCAAATACATGTGACAATATGGATGAATCTCACAAGCTCAATGGTGATCAAAAGAAGCCAAAGAGGAGTATATACTGAATGATTCCATTTATTTAAAGCATGAAAAAAGCAAAACTAATACTCAGAAGAGTGGTTATCATTCTTGGGCATAGTGACTGGCAGGCAGCAAAAAAGAGGCTTCTGGGGGCTGATCATGTTCTGTGTCTTGATCTGGGGGCTGGTTATATGAGTGTCCTCGCTTTGTGAACATTCAAGATACACATTTAAGTATATCTACTTTTCCATATGTGTATTTTACTTAAGTAAAATGTTTTGAAAACCTGCTTAGTAGGATACATTTTTTATATATGGCTTTCATCAACTGAGGTGCATGCAGATCAGAAATCAAATTTTTTTTCTACAAACAAGTTTATTCCAGTTATACTTGTTATAAACCAACAAAATGTACATGCAGTACATAAACAAATAAAGACCAGCAACGGATTTGGAGAATTTTTTTTGCAAAACGTATTACATGCAAATAATTAGAATATGGAATGCATAAGAAGCCCATAAGAAGCAATACTATAAAGACAAGAAACTTAAAAAGAAGTGGGGCAAAATATATTGAAAGGCTATTAAGAGAAGAGGAAATATGTAGAGCCACAAAATCTATAGATGTTCACTCTCATGACATAATCTGGGAAATGCAGATTCAAACTGTAGGGAGGGCCGGGTGTGGTGGCTCTCGTCTGTAATCCCAGCACTTTGGGAGGCCGAGGTGGGCAGATCACTTGAGGTCAGGAGTTCGAGATCAGCCTGACCAACATGATGAAACCCCGTCTCTACTAAAAATACAAAAATTAGCCAGGCTTGGTGGCACGCGCCTGTAGTCCCAGCTACTGGGGAGGCTGAGGCAGGAGAATTGCTTGAGCCCAGGAGGTTGCAGTGAGCAGAGAGTGCGCAAGTGCACTCCAGCCTGGGTGACAGAGTGAGACTCCGTCTCAAAAGACAAACAAAGAAACAAAAAATACTAAAGTGATGCTAATTTTTACCTATTAGATTGGCAAAAAGAAGTCTGGAAAAACTGGATATTGGCAAGAATGCAGGAAAAGACGAACTACTCACCACAGCTAATATGAGTATAAATTAGTGCAATTACTGTGAAAAGCTATTTGGCAATTCATGTCTAGATAGACTGAAGATGCACATATTCTGTAATCTAGAAATGTCCCTTCTATGAGGCATGTTTATAGACTAATAGGAAGGAATTGTGAGAATATTAATTATAGCACTGTTTGTAACACAAAAAAATAGAAGCAGTGAAAATGTTCACAAGAATGAGAATATATAAGTAAACTATGGTGTATTCATATAATGGAATATTATATAGAAATTAAAATAAATGTACTTCTATGTGTAACAGTAAAACATGGCTAAATCTAAATCATCATAACATTGGGTGAAAAAAGCAAGTTGTGGAAATTGCACATAGTGTAATATAATTTATAATGCAAAATCACCAGAAAATAATTCATTTAACAAATCTTCACTGTGTGCACAGTCCTTGGTACATGGGATTGGTGAACAAAACAGAGATCTTTGCCCTCATGGATCTTATGTTTTAATAGCGGAACATTTACTGCTGAAATGAAACAGCAAAGTAGGGTGAGGGGATGGAAAAAATAGGGTTGGCAGGTGGCAATATTAAATAGATTCAGGTAGGTCTCATTAAAACAGTGAAATTTGAGCCTTTAAGATATTGAGAGTTTAAACAAGTGGTTATCCTGGAAAAGAACACACCTTCCAGAGGGAGCAGACATCGCTGCACCTATTAAACCATCATCAAGTTTCCCTTCCCTCGACCTCCACTCCCCAACAGACCCCTATGTGTGTTGTTTCCCTCTCTGTGTCCATGTGTTCTCATTGTTCAACTCCCACTTATGAGTGAGAACATGTGGTGTTTGGTTTTCTTTTCCTGTGTTAGTTTGCTGAGGATAATGCCTTCCAGCTTCATCCATGTCTCTGCAAAGTACATTATCTCATTCATTTTTATGGCTACATAATATTCCATGGTATGTATGTACCACATTTTCTTTATCCAGTCTATCATTGATGGGCATTTGGGTTGGTTGCATGTCTTTGCTATTGTAAATAGGGCTGCAATAAACATATGTGTGCATGTGTCTTTATAGTAGAATGATTTATATTCCTTTGGGTATATACCCAGTAATGTGGTTGCTGGGTCAAATAGTATTTCTGGTTCTAAATCCTTCAGGAATTGCCACCACATCTTCCACAATGGTTGAACTAATTTACATTCCCACCAACAGTGTAAAAGCTTTCCTAGTTCCCCACAGCCTCACCAGCATCTCTTGTTTCTTGAGTTTTTAATAATCACCATTCTGCCATTCTGACTGGCATGAGATGGTATCTCATTGTGGTTTTGATTTGCATTTCTCAAATGATCAGTGATGTTGAGCTTTTTTTTTCATATGTTTTTTGGCCGCATATTTTCTTTTGAGAAGTGTCTGTTCCTGTTCTTTGCCCACTTTTAGATGGGGCTGTTTTTTTCTTGTAAGTTTGTTTAAGTTCCTTGAAGAGTCTGGGTATTAGACCTTTGTCAGAAGGGTAGATTGCAAAATTTTTCTCCCATTGTGTAGGTTACCTGTGCCTGTTCACTCTGCTGATAGATTCTTTTGCTGTGCAGAAGCTCTTTAGTTTAATTAGATCCCATTTGTCAACTTTTGCTTTTGTTGCAATTGCTTTTGACATTTTTGTCATGAAATCTTTGCCCATGCTTATGTCCTGAATGGTATTACCTAGGTTTTCTTCTAGGGCTTTTATGGTTTTGGGTTTTACATTTAAGTCTTTAATCCATCTTGAGTTAATTTTTGTATAAGGTGTAAGGAAGGGGGCCAGTTTCAGTTTTCTGAATATGGCTAGCCAGTTTTCCCAGAATCCTTTCCCCATTGCTTGTTTTTGTCAGGTTTGTTGAAGATCAGATGGTTGTAGATGTGTGGTGTTATTTCTGAGTTTTCTACTCTGTTCCATTGGTCTATATGTCTGTTTTGGTACCAGGACCATGCTATTTTGGTTACTGTAGGCTTGTAGTATAGTTTGAAGTCAGGTAGCGTGATGCCTCCAGCTTTGTTCTTTTTGCTTAGGATTGTCTTCGCTATAGGGCTCTTTTTTTGTTCCATATGAAATTAAAACTAGTTTTTTTCTAATTCTGTGAAGAATGTCAATGGTAGTTTGATGGGAACAGCACTGAATTTATAAATTACTTTGGGTAGTGCGGCATTTTCATGATATTAATTCTTCCTATCCCCGAGGATGGACTGTTTTTCCATTTGTTTGTGTCCTCTCTTATTTCCTTGAGCAGTGTTTGGTAGTTCTCCTTGAAGAGGTCCTTCACTTTCCTTGTTAGCTTTATTCCTAGGTATTTTATTCTCTTTGTAGCAATTGTGAATGGGAGTTCATTCATGATTTGGCTCTCTGTTTGTCTATTGTTGGCGTATAGGAATGCTTGTGATTTTTGCACATTGATTTATTGTGATTTTTGCACATTGATTTTGACTTTGCTGAAATTGCTTATCAACCTAAGGAGTTTTGGGTCTGAGACAATGGGTTTTCTAAATATAGAATCATGTCATCTGCAAAGAGAGACAATTTGACTTCCTCTCTTCCTATTTGAATACGCTTATTTCTTTATCTTGCCTGGTTGCCCTGGCCAGAACTTCCAATACTATGTTAAATAGGAATGGTGAGAGAGGACATCCTTGTCTTCTGCCACTTTTCAAAGGGAATGCTTTAGCTTTTGACCATTCAGTATGATATTGGCTGTGGGTTTGTCATAAATAGCTCTTATTATTTTGAGATATGTTTTATCGATACCTAGTTTATTCAGAGTTTTCAACATGAAGGGATGTTTAATTTTATCAATGGCCTTTTCTGCATCTATTGAGATAATCCTGTAGTTTTTTTCATTGGTTCTGTTTATGTGATGGATTACATTTATTGATTTGCATATATTGAACCAGCCTTGCATTTCAGGGATGAAGCTGACTTGATTGTGGTGGATAAGCTTTTGATGTGCTGCTGGATTCGGTTTGCCAGTATTTTATTGAGGATTTTTGCATCGATGTTCATCAGGGATATTGGCCTGAAGTTTTCTTTCTTTGTTGTGTCTCTGCCAGGTTTTGGTATCACAATGATGCTGGCTTCATAAAATGAGTCAGGGAGGAGGCCCTCCTTTTCAATTGTTGGGAATAGTTTCAGAAGGAATGGTACCAGCTCCTCTTTGTACCTCTTGTAGAATTCTGCTGTGAATCTGTCTGGTCCTGGGGTTTTTTTTTGGTTGGTAGGTTACTAATTACTGCCTCAACTACAGAACTTTTTATTGAACTATTCAGAGATTCAAATTCTTCCTGGTTTAGTCTTGGGAGAGTGTATGTCTCCAGGAATTTATCCATTTCTTCTAGATTTTCTAGTTTATTTGCATAGAGGTGTTTATAGTATTCTCTGATGGTAGTTCGTACTTCTCTTATCATAGTAGTGATATCCCCTTTATCATTCTTTTATTGTGTCTATTTGATTCTTCTCTCTTTTCTTCTTTATTTTTCTAGCTAGTGGTCTGTGTTGTTGTTTTTTTTCCCAAAAAACCAGCTCCTGGAATCATTGATTTTTTGAAGGGTTTTTTGTGTCTCTATCTCCTTCAGTTCTGCTCTGATCTTAGTTATTTCTTGTCTTCTGCTAGCTCTGGGATTTGTTTGCTCTTGCTTCTCCAGCTCTTTGAGTTGTGATGTTAGGATATCAATTTGAGATCTTTCTAGCTTTCCGACATGGACAGTTAGTGCTATAAATTTCCCTCTTAACAGCTGTGTCCCAGAGATTCTGGTACATTGTCTCTTTGTTCAAGTTGGTTTCAAAGAGCTTCTTGATTTCTGCCTTAATTTCATTATTTACCCGGAGTCATTCAGGAGCAGGTTGTTCAACTTCCACATAGTTGTGTGGTTTTGAGTGAGTTTCTTAATCCTGAGTTCCAATTTGATTTCACTCTGATCTGAGAGACTGTTTTTTATGATTTCAGTTCTTTTGCATTTGCTGAGGAGTGTTTTACTTCCGATTATCTGGTCGATTTTTGAATAAGTGCCATGCAGCACTGAGAAGAATGTATATTCTGTTGATCTGAGATGGAGAGTTCTGTAGATGTCTATTAGGTCCACTTGATCCAGAGCTGAGTTCAAGTCCTGAATATCCTTGTTAATTTTCTGTCTCGTTGATATGTCTAATATTGACAGTGGAGTGTTAATGTCTCCCACTATTATTGTGTGGGAGTATAAGTCTCTTTGTAGGTCTCTAAGAACTTGTTTTATGAATCTAGGATTGTAACCCCTGCTTTTTTTGCTTTCCATTTGCTTGGTAAATTTTCCTCCATCCATTTATTTTGAACCTATGTGTGTCTTTGCACGTGAGATGTGTTTCCTGAATACAACACACCAATGCTTCTTGACCTTTTACCAATTTGCCAGTCTGTGTCTTTTAATTGGGGCATTTAGCCCATTTACATTTAAAGTTAATATTGTTATTTGTGAATTTGATCCTGTCATCATGATGCTATCTGGTTATTTTGCACACCAGTTGATGCAGTTTCTTCATAGTGTCATTGGTCTTTAGGAATAGTAAGGAGGCCATGGATGGGGCAAAGTGAGTGAGGAAGAGAGTAGATAGATGGGTCAGAGAAATGATGGTGAGCCAGAAAATGTGTTTTTTTTTTAAGGAACGTTGACTCTAACTCTGAGGAGAATAAGGTGCCTTTGCAGGATTTGAGTAGAGGAGCACCATGATTTGACTTATATTTTTAAAATAATCACTTTAGGTTCTATGTTGAGAATACAAAAACTAGGGAGCAAGAGCTGAAGTAGAGAGATCTGCCAAAAACTACTCCAGTTATCCAGATGAGATATGATGGTGGATTAGACTTTATGCATACAAATGGAGATGATAAATGGTTAGATTTTTGATGCATTTTGAGTGCAGCCAAAATAATTTCCTGATGGATTGGATGTGTAGTGTAAAAGAAAGGGAGGAATTGAGGATGATATCAAGATTTTTGACATGACCATATGGATGATGGAGTTGCCATCAATTGAGATGGGGAAGGCTGTAGGAGGAGTGGGTTTTGGAGAAAAGATTAGTAGTTTAGTGTGTGACATTTTGCATTTGAGATGTCTATAAGACATCTGAGTGGAGGTGCTGAGTAGGCAGTTGTATATATCAGACTGGAGTTTAGGATGCAGATCTGGCCTGCCAACATGAATATAGAAATTGTTAACATAAAAATGTTTTCTATAGCTATTGGACTGGGAGATATCACCAGGGAAGTGTAGATAGAAATGAGTAGAAGAACAGGGACTGAGTCCTGGGTCACTCCCATTTAAACAGGTCTGGGAGAAGAGGAAGAGCTAGTGAGGATGGATAAAATAGGAGAGTGCAGTGTCCTGGAAGCCATGCAATGTAAGTGAAGTGAGAAGAACTCACTCATCAACTATGCCAAATGCTGCTGATAGTTCAAAATGAGGGATTAAGAATTGACCATTGTATTGAGCCATGTGAAAGCCATTCATGACCTTGACAAAAGTAATTTCAGTTGAGTGGAAGAGGTGAATACCTGATTGGAATATGTTCAAGAGAGACCAGGAGAAGAAAAATTGGAAATAGGCAACTGTTGAAAGAGGATGACAGAGTAGTCACACTGGATATCCGAGGAAATAACTTTCTTGACATACAGAATAGATATTGTAAGGGCCCTAACACAATAGTGAGCATGGCTTGTCTGAGGAATAAGAGGGAGGCCACATCTGGAACAGAGGGAATGAGAAATAGAATAGACAGAGAAAATGGAGGATAAGGAAGGATGATTTTTGGGGATCCTTCTTGATGCTAGATTGATGTAGATAGAAAGCCTAGGGGATTGTGGTCTTAGGTCAGGAGTCCTGGTTCAAATAATGCCTTACACTGAACATGAAAACATATATCATATGTAACTGTAAAAGACTTCCATCAAAGGGGAACAAAGAAATGGGGTAATGGTAGGTAGGAGGATTGAAGTCAAGAATATGTACACATAAAAAGAATGTGTGTATATATATAAACATATACACATATATAATAATGTGTGTATAGACAGATAGGTAGATAGATAGGAAATAAGAGTACAATTGTATCCTGAGAGAAACGATACAGTAGAGAGTACAATATTGATGATGCTAGACATAATGGAGAGAAAGATGGTAGCAACGTCACTGAATTGGTTTGAGAGAAAGAGATCTAGTGGGAAAGGAGGGGAACTTTTAGACAGGAGTCTGGAAATTTCATGTTTGATATCAACAGGAAAGTCATATATATGTAGGCAGGTGCAGGTAGGTGAAGTGATGTGGTGGTAGGGTTCCGTGATGGTTAATATTAAGTGTCAACTTGATTGGATTGAAGGATGCAAAATATTGTTTCTGGGTGTGTCTGTGAGGGTGTTGCCAGAGGCGATTAACATTTGAGTCAGTGGACTCGAAGAGGCAGACCCACTCTCAATCTGGGTGGGCACCATCCAACTGGCTGCCAGCGTGGCTAGAAAAAGCAGGCAGAAAGTGGAATGAGCAGACTTGCTGAGTCTTCTGGCCTTCATCTTTCTCCCTTGCTAGATGCTTCCTGCCCTCTAACATTAGACTCCAAGTTCTTTGGCTTTTGGACTCTTGGACTTATACTAGCGGTTTGCCAGGGACTCTCCAGCCTTTGGCCACAGACTAAAGGCTGAACTGTTGGCTTCCCTACTTTTGAGGTTTTGGGACTCAGACTGGGTCACTACTGGTTTCCTTGCTCCTCAGCTTGCAGATGGCCTATTGTGGGACTTCACTTTGTGATCATGTGGGTCAATTCTCTTTGATAAACTCCCTTTCATATACATATATCCTATTAGTTCTGTCCCTCTAGAGAACCCTGACTAATATAGGGTCTGTGGAAGTGTTCTTCTGAGGGCTACACTTTTCTAGTATAAATAGAAAGCAAGAGAAGAGTTGGGATGGAGAGGTGGTATAGAGAGTTTGATGGGAGAGAAGCTATGAAATAGTAAGTTAAAATAGTCAGAAAGTTAAGAGCCAGAAGGTCTAAAGAATGAGTGCCTATTAATATTAAGAGTCTGATTTAAGTTAACAGTCATGAATTTAAATTGAAATGAGTCGTGTAGTTATGTATTTTCCTTTGGCCAGATTTCTCTTTGTAGGCTCAGGCTTGTTGAAGTGTAGTTGAATTTAGCCAGGGTTGTTATTTTTCCTATGAAGCAATACAAACTGAAAAGGCAGGACAGTGGAGGGTATATGTAGATAAGTGATTGTAAAGACTGAACATGACATTTGAGCTAGGGAAGGAGGGGAGAGAATACAATAAAGGGAAGAAGAGATAGTGAAAATCTGATAAGATCAATGCATTGGAGATTCTGGGGAGACCAAAAGAAAGGTGCAAAATGAGTTAGCTGAAAAGAGAGGAGGTTATGGTCAGAAAGAGGGATGTTTAAAATTGAGATTATGGAGGGTTTCCCATAATTGTAGTGACAAGGGCTAGACTATGGCTGTGTGAGTAACTGAGGTGGAGTTGAGGACGATGTTATGGGGGAGAAATGTTCAAGGAACTGAAAACGCCAGTTTGTCAGAATTATCATTCTTGAACTTACCAAGAATTAAAGCAGGACAACTACCTTTGAGAATGACTGTGTTGTAGGAGCTAAAATTTTTGAAAAATAAGTGGGGAATAGTTGAATTTTTATTTTTTATTTTTTTTTTTTGAGACAGAGTCTCACTCTGTCACCCAGGCTGGAGTGCAGTGGTGCTATCTCCGCTCACTGCAAGCTCCGCCTCCCGGGTTCACGCCATTCTCCTGCCTTAGCCTCCCGAGTAGCTGGGACTACAGGCTCCCACCACCATGCCCAGCTAATTTTTTTTTGTATTTTTAGTACAGACGGGGTTTCACCGTGTTAGCCAGGATGGTCTCGATCTCCTGACCTTGTGATCCACCCCCCTCGGCCTCCCACAGTGCTGGGATTACAGGCGTGAGCCACCGCGCCCGGCCGGGAATAGTTGAAATTTGTTATATGTCAACAACAAAGGCTAGTCAATGACATAAGTTGTCAAAAGCTGGAAGTTTTTAGGGGGGTGGGAGGGGAATTGCTATCTAAAGACAGCAATGAGAAGCAGCAAAGTCCCTTACATAAGCTTTAGGATCTGTGGTACAGTGGTGGTAGGAGTGAAAAATCATCTGCTCCTCATGAGTGGGCTTCAGGGGATCTGGAATCCTCATGGAAGGGGAAATTCAGAGAAGAGGCTTAAAATATGGAGGAATTACCGAGGGTGTATTGTGTTTTATTAGTAGAGGAGCGGTGAGAAAAGTGAACTAAAGAGGGGATGTGGACACAACCTTATGGCAGTTAGAATATAGGAGTTGAAGGGTGTCTTGGGGTGACTCGCACAAATGGAGATAAATGTCATCATTAGATAAGTTCTAATGATTCAAGGCAGACCAGGGTGGCAGGATTTTGAGGTTTGGGCTATGGAGGGGTGGTTGTCTGGAGCTTCCTGTCAACCCCAAGTGAAGTAAGGGGTGTGGTCTTAGCCTTGGATCACTTGTTCAAACAATGCTTCATTTTGCTCCTGGAAACAGAAATCACATTAATTTGTAATGACAGAAAAATAGGCTGAAAGCTACACATCACATTCAGGATAGGACTACCCCTGGGGAAGTGGGAGGGGGAATGGAAATGAAGTGAAGGTCAAGGAAACGTCAATTTTTTCTGTAACGCTTTTAGTCCTTAAAAGAAAGACAAAGTAAGTATACCTAAATGTTAACAACATTGAAATCTGTGTAGTGAAAACACTGGTGTTTATTATATTTAATGCCAGGAACACTGTAGGTACTCAATGAATATTACTTGTTCAATGAGCATATCTTTCTGTTTTAAAAGTTTCTCCAACAAACATACACAATTCTCAAATTAACACAACGTGCTACAAAAGCAAAGAAAAGGGAATGAAGTAAGCTGGGGAAGCCTTGAGAAATCCTTGTGGAAAGAGTGACTTTCGATCTATATAGATCTATACCACCACACATGGGGTGCAAGCTAAAGACATAGTTCTACCTCCATCTTACCTTAATGCTCTAAGGTTCTGGGTGAGTATCCAGAAAATGATCTTGAACGTTTAGTCCTTTCAAGTAAATACCGGATCCTCAATTTTCTCTTCCAACAGACACTGGGTGGTGCTATTGTCCAAAACTTCCCCCCATCACGTATTTATTACTTCAATCTATAGACATCTCCACAACCAATGTGTCTTGTGGGCCAATGTGCTAGGGATTAGGGATATAAAGGTGAATAGCCTCAGTTGTTCTGTGATTATTATAAACTGCTATCGTGTTCAGTGGCCGAGAAAGCTGCAAATGTGACTTTTACATTTCATAGGAGAGCACTACTGTCACAGAAATGTCCAGTTGTAGGGGTGAATGGCCCTGAACCACCCACCCTCACTATGAGCACCCCTACTCCACGACCTGGCCAAGGATTAGAGCAGACAACGCCGAGCCCCACTTCCAACCTACTGTTAGGTTATCACAGCATCCTTGGGCCCCAATGGCTATAAAAAGCCGAAAGAGCCTAAATACCGGTCATTCAGCTTGGACCTCGGAGTTCCAGATGTTCTAAGCTCACTGGGCGAGATGTGTCTGCTTATTGCAGAGGCCTCTGTTATTGTGAAAGAGTGAGTGTAGTCAGGATGAAGGGTATGTGGACCCTCAGGACTAAAGCAGTGGAAGAGGCCTGGGAGGTGGGGCCTGGGGAGGCGGGGTCGGCTCTGACTTCACCAAGCCCCGATCCTAGAGGAGAGGGTGGACGCGGGCTCTGTACACTCAAGCGGAGGAAGGGAAGGGCGCGGGGGGGGGGGGGGGGGGGCGAGCCCAGAAACCTTTGGCCAATCAGAGAGGACTGGGGCGGGGCCTGCTGGGTGGCTTAGCACTGCAGGGCTCTGCGCGGGAACGCTAACCTGGTCCGGAGCGAGTCTGGGTCTCAGCCCCGCGAACAGCCTTTCACGAGTCTTCAAGCTTTCAGGTGAGGACCTGCGGCCTCGCAGGAGCCAGAGGACCATGGGGAGGGGAAGGCGTCAGGGTTGCGAGGCGGGGGATGCCGCGCCTTCGGGAGCCAGAGGAGCCGAGGTTGGGGCTGGCGCTTCGCGTCTGCACCGCCGCCCGGGCGAGCGAGTCCGCGCCTTTGTCTTCCAGGGGGCAGCCTTCTGCGCTCGATGCCGAGCCCTCCTGGGGGCCGGTCCCTGGAAACAAGGCCCCGGGGTTGGGAGGCGGGGAGCGCGGACCCTTAAAGGGACCTGTCCGCAGTAGCTGCAGGTCGGAGGCTTAGAGGATGAGGAGTTTGGAGGCCGCCCGGAATGGGCCCTCTGGGGCTTGGTCCTCATTCCTTCTCCTCCCGTGGCCGTTAGGCTGGGCGCCAGAAAAAGCTAATAGTTATTTTTAAAAGTATGCAAACTGCTCTTGACAGACTGGCCTACGCACCCGGCCCTGCTATTATTTATTTGTTAGTTCCAGTTTCCCAGCTCTGAGCTTGGCGTCTGATGGCTTGGCAGAGGAGGGTCTTAGGGTAAACTCGACGGAATGGAGGCATGTTCGGCACTTCTGGCTGCTTGGGGGCCTCTCCATTCTACCCCAAGCACTAGACATAGTATCTTACTCCACGAGGGTGGGGCTGGGCTTGCGAATGAGAACTCTGCCCTCCGATTTCTGGGATATCCTATTGTCTCTTCTGGACAAACTCGGGACGCTTACAGGGCACCAGGCATTTCGTCAGGTCCACAGCCATGCACCTCTAAGCCTCATCTCCTTACCTCTCTCTTTGCAGAGAAAACATGGTGAAACAAGACTTACTTTTATTTGGTTTATCCCATTCTGCTGAAGTCCTGGGTTTGATCCTAGTTAGCTGTCCCTTCTTACAACGTTTATACACCAATGCCACAAGGAGCTATTATGAGACGTGTATTGTAATGCCTTAATGTACTGTCATCTTTGGGCATTTAAAATAGAAAGAAATTAGTACAACTTATGCCACTCTTTTTTTTTGTGCTGCTCCCCGTCTCCTAAAAAAAAATGCCAAAAACAAAAGTAATTTAATAGAAAGTGAAGATGCTCGAATAGTGCTATCTCCTGTTACAAAATCATTAACTGGTTAAAGCCAGTCTTTATTTTTTATTCTATCCCTGTCTGCTCTTGTGCTTCTATCACCTCCATTTTACCGTTGCTGTGATTTTAAGAGTCAGACATATTGGCTCTGGGTTTCTGGAGAATCTTGGTTTCTGGTGCGTTCTGATCCAACGGCATTTACTGCCTATCAAAATGGGCTAATGATGTGGAGTTAAAATTATTCTAACAAAAATATAACTTTTCTAAGATCTGTTGCTGTTTTTCTGTTGAAAATGAGCGGGTAGAATATACATTGATATGAAATGTGAAAATTTTTGCTTGTGACCCCTTAGTCCGAAGACAGTTCTGCCAGGTAAGTTTTCTTAAAAATGTTTATTCTTTTCAGGCTATCTTCTAGTCAAGATGAGTGATAAGCCAGACTTGTCGGAAGTGGAGAAGTTTGACAGGTCAAAACTGAAGAAAACTAATACTGAAGAAAAAAATACTCTTCCCTCAAAGGAAAGTAAGTCATGGGGGGTTCTAGTGGAAACACACAGTAGAGAAAGTTAATAGGTTCAGTAAATAAACCTATCTTCTAGTAAATTTTTGCCACAAAGTAAGCAATAATTAGAGTACCATGGTGTTTAATGTAACAGTTAAAAACATCAAGTAGTCATCTTCCTACTTGGGTTATATAAGTAGTTCTCACATAAGTCTTAATAGGAATGGGGGGGAAAACTAGTTTCTTGTTGGAAAATTACTAAAAACCACCTTAAAAATCAATCTTGGAATATTGGATTTAGCACTAGAAAAATCTTAGTTTTGTTCACTTTATGCTTATTAGACATTTTTCTGCATCCATCAGTTTGGGTCAGTGGTCTTATACCTAAAGATCCATGCAAACTTTGCAGTTTTGGCCTTCTCTACCTGATGATGAGATAAAGACATTGAACAAGTTTAGATCTTGGGTGCACGTAGGGCTCGCAGACTCAAGGGATAAGTGATCAGTTTTGCCCTCCAGAAATACAGCCTTCTGGAGAAACTCCAAGTGTTTTTGCAAAAGTTGAGGGGCACTTTTTGTCTTGTTAGCTTTGAGAGTTCCAAAGTTAGTCAAAATTGTCTGAAAAGGTATAACTTCCTAGTTGTATATGGATAGATAAATCCGAAGAAATTGCTTCGTATCTCAGTCTTGAATCATCTAAGAAAAAATGGCAACAGCATGTCTCTATCTCTTAAATGGGAGAAAATCCTCCACAGTTATAGATTGTAGTGAATATTCAGGTAGTTAACACACACACATACATGCACACACCCTAATGTGAGGATTTGTGGTTAATGCCTTGGCATTCTAAATTTAAGGCATGTATGCAGACTTCGATGACTTAGCAAGGAGCTCTTTTGAAAGAAACTGAACTTAATCTTAGGTACATATGGTTAATGATTTTTGTGTTTGTCTTCCCAGCTATCCAGCAAGAGAAAGAGTGTGTTCAAACATCATAAAATGGGGATCGCCTCCCAACAGCAGATTTCAACATTACCTGAGAGTCTTGATTTTAGGCTTGTTTTTTGTAAACCCATGTGTTTGTAGAGATTTTAGGCGTCTTCTGATATCTTCTCACCTATGTTCCCTGGCTAAGAAGTCAGAGGTAGCCAATGTTTCCTTAAATTCATTTTTAAACTTACCATTGGTGCATATGTTCCAGATGGCAGATGCTGTCAATAATCTCACCATTGATGACCTTTGTGTATGTAGTTCTTGCATCCTATACTGGATAAGCCTGTTTTAACCTGCTATGATGGGTGCTTCCATTGCTTCATAATCTTCATGAAGTTGCATGCTTTTGCAGCTTTTCACAGTTTATTTGCATTTCTAATGTAGTAATAAAGTAACCAATATAATCATTATCTTGAGACTCCTGTGGTTGACTCTTGGTGGTCTTCTATGGAACGAAAAGTACACAAGGATATACTTTTCAGCCAAACAGAATGGTTGAAGGAAAACTGTTTTAGCAGATTATTCACGTGGGAATAATATTTACTTCTCTCCAGTCCTGACTTGGGGATGCTAGGTGCTATTTCTTTAGAGTTGGAATCACAGAGTTAGAAAACCTTGGGAAGGGAGGTCATGTGGACTAACCCCTTATCTCAGAATGAAGAAATGAAAATACAAGGTCTGAAGTGATCTGCTCAAGATGAATATTAAAGCAGAGTGCTCTTGCCTTTTGGAAAGTATTTTTCAACTTAATGGAAGGGGACACCAAGGCTGGGGTTTGATGGGGAAGGGGCCAGAGGCACTTGCTAACATGCACTGTACTAAACACAATATGCCTTCTGTGGAGCATAAACTCGTATCTAATACCTGTTAATGACCTGTAGTAGAGAGCTTCTGGTTTGGTTCTTGTGTAGAACAGAATTTGCTGTCTTATGAACCAAGCATTTTTGGTGTTCACGATGAACATAAGTGCTATGGACTGAATTGTGTACCCCCAAATTTGTATATTGAAGCCCTAACCCCCAGTGTGATTATATCTAGAGGTAGGTTCTCTAGGAAGTAATTCAGATTAAATAAGGTCATAAGGGTCAGGTTCTAATCCAACAGGACTGTAGCCTTAAGAAGAAGAGGAAGAGGGAGAGAGAGAGAGAGCGATCGAGAGAGAGAGATCACTGCCATGTGAGGACATAGTGAGAAGGCGGCTGTCTGCAAGCCGGGAAGAGAGCACTGCAGGACCTTGATCTGGGACTTCTAGCATCCAGAACTGTGAGAAAGTAAATTTCTGTTTAAGCCACACAGTCTATGATATTTTTCTTATGGTAACTTGAGCTGACTAATACAATAAGGAATACATATAAATGCACATTTCCCAATCCATGCCATTAATTCTTTTATCACTTTAAGTTTATTCAAGCCAATTACATATAATCACACTAATTAGAAGTGTTAGCATTTATGTGTACCGTATAACCGTCCAGACTGTGGCTCTATTAATCCAGACTGTGAGCTTTTTCTACAAAAAAAAAATATGCTTTTAGCACCTATTTGCAACCTCAAGTAGTATTCTTACCTCCCTTTTCTAAGGGCTCATATTCTTAAACAGGAAGTGGCAGCCATTTTTTCGCTATAGCTTAAAGTTCCACAAGCAAAACAGTAGGTGGGTCAACTTTGATCAAGTGCTGATGAGGTGACACAATCACAGGGCTTAGTCTAGCCAGAGCATTTGAACCTTGGAAGTAACCATGTCAGTCACCAGTAACTTACCTCCTATCTGAAACAGTTGTCCATCAGTCACTCAACCCTTTGCAATGACATGCTATTTACACTGTGTCCCAAATTGCCTCCCTTTAGCTCCTATCCAACAGTCCTCAGACAGTTTTTTGGATACTTTCACAAGGTAGTTAATCTACCCTCCAGTATTTGAAGTCAGCTTTTGTGTGCCTGCCCTCATACCTCAAAGTCTTCTCCAGGAGACACTTCTCAGATCCTTTGGACCCAAGTCACATGGATGGAGAACCATGCTGGTTGCATGTTAGGTGTGCCCAAGTTTGCCATTATCAGATTTCTTTGGATTCTGATTCTATCATCCAACACATTTGCTCTCCTTTCAGTGTTGCTACTTGCAAATTTGATAAAAATGCTATATATCCATGATAGATCCAGCAGCCTCTGCATTTGTATATTAATCCAACTCAAAGTTAGGCCCATTTCAAAGGGTCTAAAGGAGAGCATGAATATTGTCAGGTAAGCTGGGATTGGACGATAACTCCGAGTGTTCAATTACATCTGGTATCTATCCTTTTCATTAAGGCATTGATTCTACCCTGGATAGTATAAGTGGTAAACTGAGTGGGAGTAGGTGAAAGGTATACGATGAGAGGTGAAATACTTGTGGTTGCTAAGTGAATATTCACACAAATGAGATGGGAAAAACATTTGCTTACCTACTGTAGTTTTTCCCTGTATTTTTAAAATAATGTCAGGCTACTCTTTTAGCTGCAAGGTTCACTTACCTTTCCCAAACAAGGGAGGATTTTTTTTCCCCATAAGCCCACTATAAAAAGAGATTGAGATTTATCACCCTGAATTCATTTATTAATTGCAAAACTGACAGCACTAAGCCTTTGTTGTAGCCTTACATTTTTGTGGGCAGTTACATTTATAGAGAAAGGAAAAAGAGGTAACATTGCCAGAGCCTGGAGTAGATTTAGAGCGTGCTGCGTGATAGAAATGCATTTGCTAAGTGAAGAAATCAGGGCTCAGAGAGGAAAGGAGACATTTTTCAGGTCACACAGGAGAAGTTATTGCTCAATTCATAAACAAGGAAACTTAGAATAATGTATAGGATGTAGCTTAGATTTGTGATGATTACTTGTGAATATATCCAGGAGAACTTCTCAAAGTGTGGTCCCTTAGCCATGAGCATTAGGATCACCCTTGGTAATTAGTGTATATTCCTGGGCCTCATACCCAGAGATTCAGGTTCAGTGAGAGCAAGGGATGTTCTCTTGTCATAATTTTGCAAAATTATGGTGTATATATCATTACTTCTTTCCTTTTATGATTTGTGACTTCATATTTTTTTACAACATCTGTCTTCTGTGTCTTTTTCACGTAGAATGTTTCCTTCCTGAAAATTGGTATTGTTGATATCTTGAGAGGAACAGATGGAGTAATCAGTTGGCAATACTTTTACTTTAGCTTACTTGTTCTCCAAGTATTGGTTCATGGAACAGCAACATTAGCATCACCTGGGCTTGTTAGAAGTACAAATTCTAAGGCTCTATCCTAGAACTAATGAATCAGAAACTGGCCGAGGGGCCCAGCAAACTGTTTCAACATGCTTTCCAGGTGATTCTGATGCACATTCAAGCTTAAGAACCACTGCTTTAGGTAAAAATGAAAATGCTTTCAGGACTGGGCTGTAGTAGCTAGCTAGAACAGACACTTAGGAAAACATAAAGTTTTTTGTTTTTGTTTTTTGAAATTCAGCAGGCATTTGTCAAGAGCCTATTACATCTAAGCATGTGTGCAGAGAATATAGGAGATGAATAAGAGACAATCCTTGCCCTCCAGAGACTTACAATCTCATAGAAGGGATAAAGTAAGAATGCCAATGGCCAAATAAAGTGTGTGAAGTGTCTTAAGTAGATTCAAAAGTGGGAGAGCCACATCTTGGGAGGTGCATATAGCTTTTGCAGGTCTTTGTGCTGTAACACTCTCTTGCCTTCAGGATGCACTGACCTACAATGATCCATGGACAGAGTACTCTTGTTAGAGGTAAGAAACCAAGTAAGATATAATAAACACATTCATTCACGCCTGTAATCCCAGCACTTTGGGAGGCCGAGGCGGGCGGATCACGAGGTCAGGAGATCGAGACCATCCTGGCTAACACGGTGAAACCCCGTCTCTACTAAAAATACAAAAAATTAGCCGGGCGTGGTAGCGGGCGCCTGTAGTCCCAGCTACTCGGGAGGCTGAGGCAGGAGAATGGCGTGAACCCGGGAGGCGGAGCTTGCAGTGAGCCGAGATCGCGCCACTGCACTCCAGCCTGGGCGACAGAGCGAGACTCCGTCTCAAAAAAAAAAAAAAATAAAATAAAAAATAAAAAATAAAATAAAATAAAATAAAATAAACACATTCATATGAGGGAAGATGTGTATTGTACATGCTTCAGCATCACAGGTTTCCATGCAGCTAGGTTTTCGATCTCTAAATTTATTTTCATGAAGGCTGGACCTGAATTTTAAGGGGACAAACAACTGGTAAGCAGAGAATTAGTGGAGGCAGGGATAGCTGTGGGGGAGAATAGAAAGGAGCTGTATTACTATGATTATTGTTGTTATTATTACCACGTGGACAAAGAGAATACAAACATTCTTTACTTTGGTCTCTTTGCTTTACACTGGGGGCCGGAAGAAATGATGTAGTTTTGTCTTCTGAATCAAGCCCTGAGATTTTCCAGCTGCTTCAGAGCACTACATTTCCCACCCTGAATTAGATTTTGTTAGAAGAGATTGGCCTATGGATATAAAAGCTTTTTCTTGACTTGAGCAGAAATTCTCTGACTTGGGGGAGGAGAGTGCTTCTGGAAAACAAGGGACCTGGCTGACAAGTAACTGCCTTCAGTTCTGATCAAAACCTCAGTGAATCAGCCTGGGTGTGGTGGCTCATGCCTATAATTCTAACATTTTGGGAGGTGAAGGCAGGCAGACTGCTCAAGCTCAGGAGTTCAGGACCATCCTGGGCAACATGGTGAAACCCTATCTCTACCAAAAAATACGAAAAACCAGCCGGGCATGGTGGTGCACACCTGTAGTCCCAGTTACTCGGGAGTCTGAGGTGGGATTATCACTTGAGCCTGGCAGATGTAGATTGCAGTGAGCCGTGTTTGTATCACTCTACTCCAGCCTGGGCAACAGAGTGAGACCCTGTCTCAAAAGCAGAAATGAAAACAAAAAACCCCCTCAGTGAATCAGAGAGATGAAAGAATGGCAAAAGAGCAGTCTCCAAAGACACAACACAAACAAAATTAAGGATAGTTATGAATGTATAAAACATCCTTAAATATCAAATTTAAAATTATTTTCTTTGCAGTAGTTATTCCTAGAAAAATACCCAAACTGAGAATGTGTTATTGCCATTGGCTTAAAAAAATTGTTTAATATGCCTCTAAGTAACCACCTTAGGAAGAAAAAATAGGAAATATTTTTTTACCAAAACAATATTTCTTTCAAATATCTATGACTATTTTGAATATCTATAATAGAAAATATTGATGAAATGTGATAATTATAAAACAAAACACAAATTACAGAATTAAAACTCTTCCCCTTTCCTACAAAAAAAAAAAAAAGCTTAAGGACTAAGAAGAATGGAAGCAGCAGGTTATCAATGAGTTACCATCTCAAATGCCCTGTCTTCCAAAGATGTTTCCTGTCAGACCATTGAAGCTCAGGTATTTCTACTGCCAATGAAAAGTGTGCATACTATGAAAAAATAATTTTATTTTTGTTTACAGAAAATATGATGATAAAATCCATTGACAAGAGCATGGTGAAAGAGTTCTGGGAAACCATACCTACAAATGAGAATACAACAATTCTACATGAAATATTAACAATCTAATATGGCATTATATTAAGAACCTAAAAGGACAAATCAGGATTCACTCAAGGATACAAAGATGATTGGTACTGAATATTTTTTGTTGTCATTTTTTATACTTTTAGTGTCATATCAAAGAATCCTTTGCCAAATCCAAGATCATAAAGATTTACTTCTATATTTTCTTTTAAGAGTTTTATATTTTATTTAAGGTATTTGATCCATTTTGTGTTAATTTTTATATATAGTGTGAGGAAAACATCCAAATTCCCTCTTGTATATGGTTATTCAGTTGTCCTAGCACCATTTGTTTAAAGGTTATTTTTCTTCTTCATTGAGTAGTGTGGCACTGTTGTCAAAAAATCAACTGACTGTAATAAATGGGCTGCTTTGTAGACTTATTTTTTCCATTGATCTATGTTTTTCCTTATATCACTACCATATTGTTTTGATTTCTGAAGGTTTGCAGTAAGTGTGAGTTCTCCAATTTTGTACTTCTTTTTCAAGATTCCTTTTGCTACTCTGTGTCACTTAAATTTGCATACGAACCTTACAATCAGCTTGTTAATTTCTACAAAAATGACAGCCAGGATTTTGCTAGGAATTATGTTGAGTTGTAGATTAATTTGGGGAAGTATTTCCCTGTTAACAATGTTAATTCTTCCAATTTATGAATGTGGGTTGTCTTTCCACTTATTTTGATTTTCTACAATTACTTCAATTATGTTTTATAGTTTTCAGAGTTCAAGTTTTGCCCCTCATTTGGTAGACTCATTCCTGAGTATTTTATTCCCTTTATGTGATTATAAATTGAATTGTTTTCAGAATTTCATTTTAGAATTTTTGATTGCTAGTATATAGAAATAGAAATGATTTTTGTATATAAATCTTGTATCCTGTAAACTTGCTCAACTGGTTTATTAATTCTAAGAATTTTTAGTGGGGTTTTAAAGGACTCTTTATGTGCAAAATCATGTTAATTACAAAGAGGTAGTTTTACTTCTTCTTTTACAATCTGGATTCCTTTTGTTTATTTTGTATATAATTATAATGGCTGGAACTTCCAATGCAATGTTGACTAGATATAGCAAGAACAAACATCCTGATCTGAGGGAGAAAGCTGCCAGTCTTTCACCACTGAATATGATACTAGCGGTGGGTTTTTAATAGATGACCTTTATTAGGTTGAGGAAGTTCCATTCTGTTCCTAGTGTGTTGAATGTTTTTATTATGAACAGGTTTTGGATTGTATACAACTTTGTTCTGTGTCTACTGAAATGATCATTTCTTTTTCCATTTTTATTCTATTGATATGACATATTTCATTAATTGATTCTCATATGTTAAGCTATGTAGTGTGATGGGTTCTCTACCAGGTTACTGAAGGGTGTTTGTCTGCTGCTTGAACACTAAAGGCTGGGCAGTAAGCCAGAGCTATGGCACCCAGAAAAGGAGGGGGTGTCCCTGAGAATTCAAACATCCTGGGGCATAGCTGGGAACATACCAAAAGAAACATTCCCATCACACACACACAGAGTAGGCAATGAGCCAGAAAATTAGCTTTAAAGCAGCTTAGAGATGAGTGGTGGGCAGCTCTCTGTAGTTGTCCTGCTGCTGCCCAGGAATGTCCTGTATGTAAGTCTTAATAAACTCATCTACTTGCCGAGCTAGACTTGTCTCAGTTGTTTTGTGGTCCTTTGGCTTCTTCACAGTCTGGGGGGTGGGAGGGAGCGTTACAGTCCTAGATTTTTCTTGTAACAAGCTAATCTTGCATTCCTAGAATAAATCCCACTTGGTCATGGTGTATAATAATTTTTATATATTGCTGGTTTACTAATATTTTATTATGGATTTAATAAGTAACATTGGTCTATAGTTTTTCTTTGCACAGTCTTTTTCTGGTTTCGTTATCACAGTAATACTATGATATTAGTCAGAAATTATTCTCTCTCTTTTTAAGGAAGAATTTGGTAAAGACTGATGGGCTTTATTTTGTAGAGCAATGTATTTGAATTAATGGAAGGATATTTTTGTCAACCTAGAATGCTATATCCAGTGGAAATATTTTTTGAATGAATGCAGAAAAAAGACATTTCAAATATCCAAAAGGGGAAAGAATTCCTTACTTGCAGATTTTTTTCCCAAGAGGGAAACATTAATATACACAAGGGAATGAAGAGCACTGAAAATAGCAACTTTGTGTATCTTCATATGCAAAAAGAAAGAAAGGAATAAAGGAAAGAAGAAAAGGAGGAAGGAAGGAAAGAAGAAACAAATTCAATTCGTACTTCATATCATATACAAAAATTAACCTAAAACTCATCATAGACCTAAATGTTAAAACTAAAATTATAAAAGTCTAGAAAAAACTAGGAGAAAACAAAAGTGATCCGGATTTGGCAAATATTTCTTAGATATGGCACCAAAAGCATGCTTTGTTAAAAAAAAAATCATACTTTATCAAAATAAATCTTCTGAATTTTGGAAGACCCTGTTACAATAATAAAAAGATAAGTCACAGAGTGCGTCAAATACTATTAAATCATTTATCTCGTAATGGACATGTATCCACAATATATAAAGAATTATCTCAAAACTCAACAGTAAGAAAACCAACTGTGCAATTAAAAAATTGACTAAATATTAGAATAGACACATAATCAAAGAAGATATACCATGGGAAACAAAAGATGCTCAACATAATTAGTCATTGAGAAACACATTAAAATGACAATGTGAGACGGAACTGGAGGACATTGTGTTAAGTGAAATAAGCTAGGAACAGAAAGATAAACACTACATGTTCTCACTCATATGTGGAAGCTAAGCAAAGTTGATCTCATAGAAGTAAAATGTAGAACAGAGGATACTAGAGACTGGGAAAGGTAGGGAGATATTTTTTTAGAGGACACAAAATTACAGCTAGATAGGAGTAATGAGTTCTAGCATTCTATACCACTGTAGGATGACTATAGTTAACAATAATATATAGATTTAAATAGCTAGAAGGAGGATATTGAATGTTCCCAATGCAAAGAAATGACAAATGTTTAGGATAGTGGATTTGTAAATTATTGTAATCTGAACACTATATGTATCGAAATATCACTATGTGCATAAATATGTGCAATTATTTTGTCAATTAACAAATTAAATAAAAGGAAAAATGACAATGTGATACCACTGGATACCTATTAGAAAGCTCAAATGATTGATTATGCCAAATTTTCTTGAGGATGTGGAGTAATTGAAATGCTCATACATTGCTGAGGAAAAGGAAAATTGTCCAGTCACTTTGATAAACAGGTAGTTTCTTGAAAAGTTAGACATACACCTACCACATGACCCAGCCATTCCAACCAGGTATTTACTCAAAGAAGTGAAAATTTATGACCATAAAAGACTTGTACACAAATTTTTATAGCAGCTTTATTTGTAATCGCTCAGAAGTTGAAACAAACTAAACATCTACCAAAAACTGAATAGATATACAAATGTGCTATATCCATATATTAGAATAATACTCATCAATAGAAAGAAATTAACGTAATACATGAAACAACATGGTTGATCTCAAGAGAATTATGCTGTGTAAAAGATATTGGACAAAAATGAGTACATATTGTATGATTCCATTTACATGGAATTAGAGAAAATAAAAAGAATCTAGACTTCCAATTCTGAAAGAAGATGGTATAGATTCACTTATCTATGCCCCTACTGTCTAAATACAATTAAATAACCACACAGTTATTTAACAGACAATGACTAAAACAAAACCAAAAAAATACTCTATGAGCTGGAAAGAAGAGGGCAGGATGGCTAGGATACTTGACTTAAAAAAAAAAAAAGACAAAATGCTGTTTCCTGGGTTTGGTGTTTATCTCCCATATATCCCAGATTGGGTTTGGGAGTGTCTAGCACTCAGGAACCAATAAGTATAGACAAAAATGACCAAGAAAATAATGGCCAAATTTCTCCCTAAAAGACTAAGAAAGGAAAAGTCCAACAGAAACCTACGGAGAAGCTCCAACTCCTGCCCCACAACCAGGGCCCCTGTAAATAGTCTGACTGAGGAGACCGCTATCAGAGATTAAGTAGGAGCACCAGAAAAAGCAGACTAAAGTAGAATTACAAGGGCTCAGGTAACTAAACTGTTATTGGAATGAAAGCCCACAGAAGTAGGCCAGAACTTACACAATAAAACTAACCAGGAAAACTGCATGCTAAAATAGAATATTTAAATAGGATAAAGAGTCTCCTAACACAATAAACAAAATTTCCAGGATAGAAATGAAAATCACTAATTTTACCAAGAGCCAAGAAAGTCACAATTTGAATTGAAGACAATTAATTGATGCCAACACCAAGATGAATTAGATGTTGGAATTATCAGTTACTCTGACACCTGGCAACTCAGCTCTATTGAGCTCAGTTGAGTTCCTGAAATTTATTCCCTTGTTGATTCTTGGATTAATGTTTTTATTATATCTCTCTTTTCATCCTTTTACTTTTAACTTTCCTATACTTTTTATGAAGCGAGAGTCTTACAGATAGCATATAGGTGAGTAGTGTTTTTTAATCTATCATGCCAATCTCCATCTTTTAATTTGTATATTTAGACAATTTATATTTAAAATAATTATTGATATGTTCTATGGTCGGAATGTGTCCCCCAAATCCATGTGTTGGAAACCTAATCCTCAGTGAAACAGTGTTGACAGGTGGGGCCAAATGGGAGGTATTTAGGTCATGAGAGCTCTAGCCTCAGGAATGGATTAATGCCACTATAAAAAGGGCCTTGAGGAGTGAGTTTGCTGTCTCTTGCCCTTCTGCCATGTGAGTTTGTAGCAAGAAGGCCCACAACAGATGCCTTGATCTTGAGCTTCCTAGACTCCAGAACTGTCAAGTCAAAATGAAAATAAAAGTTGAGCCAATAATCACTGTGACAATATAAACAAGAGTCTGAACTGGAGAAAATGTCAGTTCTCCCCATTCTATTTTCCTCCATGGATTGACAGCCATAGACTCAGGGGCAGGTGGGTCATAGACTCAGGGGCATGAGAAGACATGGGGGTCCTCTCACTGCCAAGGGAGCAGTGAACAAAAGGTTCCTGCAGTTTCCTATAAAGCCTGGGGAGAGGGAAAGGGGGAATGGCTAGAAGTGGAAAAGTACTGAATAGTCAACCAGAGTGGAAAAAAGTGTTTTCAATATCTCCCCCAAAAAGGAAACCTTGGCAGCGTTCTTGAGGAAGGCATATTAGTTTCTTGTGGCTGCCATACAAAGTACCACAAACTGTTTAGGCCACAAACTGGAGGCCGTAAGCAACAGAAATTTGTTGAAATTTGTTGTCTCGCAGTTCTGAAGGTTAGAAGTGTAAAATCAAGGTGTCTTCTGGGTTGGTTCCTTCTGAAGGCTGTGAGACAGAATCTGTCCTATCCCTCTCTCCTAGCTCCTGGTAGCCTCGGGCATTCCTTGGCTTATAGATAGTATTCTCCCTGTGTCTTCACATTTCTTCACTCTGCATATCTGTCTCAGTTCCACATTTCCCCTTTTTATGAAGATACCACTCATATTGGATTAGGGCCCACCTTAGTAACCTAATATTAACTAGATCATCTGCAAAGACCCCATTTTTCAGGTAAGGTCAAATTCACAGTTACTAGAGTTAGTACCTTAACTAATGTTAACTTATGGGATACAATTTCACTCATAACAGAAGCCCTCTGCCAAAGGCCCCCCAATAACTAGGCCTCCAAATGGAGGTGCCTGGGCCAGGAATGCAGATGTGAAATAAGAGTATGGGTTACAAGAGGGAGCTGGGTCATTGACTGCAAATTCCTTCAAAGACTGAATTGCATTGATTATGCATCAAGCCTGGTGTAGGGAGGGCAGATTTACCCTGTGAGGCCTGTCAGATACCTTTGTCATTGCCTATGGTCAGGGCTAAAATATTACACATAGATGTTTAGCCAGGAGCTTGAGTCCTCCATTATACCCATTGAATTCTCAGGACCCAAGTAAGAAACATAGTCTACCCTATCATGAACTCACATGGGTCAGACTTGAGGAGCTGTGTCAAGACCTGGGTAATTAGTCTGAGGCCACAGTAAACCATGATCATGATCAAAATTATTCTAAACAGGATGATGCGTTTAGACCTGCCTAGAGGAATGGATATAACCATGAATCCCAACAGTTACCAAGCCAGGAAAAATTGTCTCAGAGCATTAGGGTGTACTTTAAGGATACAGGAGGCTTCTTTTTAAAGTTTTTATATGAATCATTTTTATCTGGCCCAAGATATCAATTCAGGCACAGCACAACTCTGACCAGTAAGTTAAAGCTGACCTAAATATCTTCTAGAGCTAGGGCATTCTCATGATAGTTGGGGTATACACACAAGGAGTATAATCCTAGAGGGCATACATGGTCCTGCTGGAGACAAAGAGTTAGGGCACCCTAAGAAGGACACAGATTAATCAGTTGGTTAGGTTAACAAGGCCCCCATTTTGATCTCCCATTGTGGGGCCTCCTGCTCTAGGGTTCCCAGTCCAGTCCAAATAGTTCAGTTTAGTCCTTGGATTTAGAGGGACTACTTGAGGCTGTTAGTTTCAAAAAGTTAAGGTGGTCCATAACATCAGCTGATCATCCTTATGAGTGTGTAGAGTATCTGTAGGTGTTCTGTGTGGACACTGCAGGAGCTGTGACCACCTTCTGCCGTCTCTCATAGTCAGCATTGTCAGATACGGTTTTAGGCTTAGCAATTAGTGTGAATCACTGAAGCCTGAAAGGGCAGCAAAGGAAGATTTTATTTTTATTTTTCAGGAGGAGGGGAACACAGTTCTGAAAAATCAAGATCAGTTCTGAGAAAATAAAACTCATTAATATGCTCTCCCTCCCCAGTGCCCTCACAGGTGCTGCTTTTTTTTCTGCTGTTGTTGGTTGACTCCCATTTAGTAATCAAAACCTCAAATTGTTTTTCTATCCCCGATTTTCATCCAGACCTTTTCTCTGGAATGGTTGCATGCAAGAGGGACAAAAGGCTTTTTATAGAAAAAAATATTTTTTCTATAACTTCAGCAGAAAAACATACAATGTTTAATGATTTTTAGCATAGGCCAGCCATGGTGGCTTACGCCTATAACCCCAGCACTTTGGGAAGCCAAGGCAGGTGGATCACTTGAGGCCAGGAGTTCAAGACCAGCCTGGCCAATATGGCGAAACCCCGTCTCCACAAAAAATTAGCTGGGTATGTTGGCACACACCTGTAATTCCAGCTACTCAGGAGGCTGAGGCATAAGAATCACTTGGACCTGGGAGTCAGAGGTTGCAGTGAGCCGAGATGATGCCATTGCACTCCAGCCTGGGTGACAGAGTGAACCTCTGTCTCAAAAAAAAAAAAAAAAAAAAAAAAGAGAAAGAAAAATTTTAAATGGGCTCACATAACTTTTCATTCATTGCTGTTTAATAGTTGCTTTAAACTTTCAAACTTTCACCTTTATAAGTCTTCAGGAAAGGGGTCAAAGGAGATGGAAGGCCCTTGCAGGGTTCCCCATAGAGACTGAGGTTTTAATAACTATAAAAGAAGGTTATACAATTGAAGGAAAGGGACAGACTGATCAAATATAAGGTGCAAATGAGAAATACCATTTCATTAAATTGCTGCACTGAGATGAGAGAATGCTTGCCTGAGATGTGTAGTTCTGTCTGGGGGTATCTTTTTCTCTTCATCAGCCAAGTAAGCCCATCCTTAACTGTCTGCTGAAATGCTCAATAATCCCAGTAACTTGGGAGCAATACAGAACATGGAGAGTCCATTGTACGCCTCATGATTGAGCCCACTGATGTGTAGCCTGGGATACAAATATGGCACTGTTATCAGATGCAGTGTGCTCAGGAAAACTGAACAGAGAACAAATATGGTCTTATAGGACTTGGATAGTGTGTCCTGAATCAGTGGAATGCACAGGGAGGGCTAGACCAAACCTGGAGAAGTGCCAACTGCAGTCAGGATCCAGTAAAATCTTCTGCATGGGATGAGACACCCAAAATGGTCTACCTGTCAAAAACATTCTGGCCTGCTGGTTTAGGGAATTCTGTCCCTGAGCACTGATTTTTAGCTTTGGCCAGGGTTTGGTAGGAAGCACAGCTTTTTCATGCTGTTTTGACATCTCACAGCAGTGGCAGTCCATGCATGTAGTCCCAGTCTAGGATGGTGTCTGAATTCCCATGGGCCATCTTCTCTTCTTGTGGATCCAGGAGGTAATTGGTTGCACATCTGCTTGCTGTGGGGTACACTTCAGTCTCTATGTTTAGCTGACAAACACTGTCTGCTTCTTGGTAATAGTCCCCTTTGTCAACATAGGGGCCTTTCTGATGAACATCCATATGGTAACAAACAGCTTACTAGGAGTAGGACTAATTTTTAACCAAAAGCCTCCTCCTCATGGGGGGTTTGTTTTATATGCTGGTCCAAGGCTGGGAATAAAATCATCAATGACAGATCATTGGGCAGGATGAAAGACTCAGGAATGGCACAAGCTGGGGAAGTTTGGAGGTGTATTAGTCTTTTCTTAAGCTGCTAATAAAGACATACCTGAGACTGGGTGATTTATAAAGAAAAAGAGGTTTAATGGACTCACAGTTCCACATGGCTGGGGAGGCTTCACAGGAGCCTCCTGGTGGAAGGTGAAGAAGGAGCAAAGGCATGTCTTACATGGCAGCAGGCAAGACAGTCTGTGTAGGGGAACTGCCCTTTATAAAACCATCAGATCATCTGAGACTTATTCACTTTCACGAGAATGGCATGGGAAAAACCTGCCCCTGTGATTCAATTATCTCTCACTGGGTCCCTCCCATGACATGTGGAGATTATGGGAGCTATGATTCAAGATAAGATTTGGGTGGGGACACAGCCAAACCATATCATTCTGCCCCTGGCCCCTCCCAAATCTCATGTTCTCACATTTCAAAACCAATCATGCCTTCCCAACAGTCCCCCAATGTCTTAACTCTTTTCTGCATTAACTCAAAAGTCCACAGTCTGAAGTCTCATCTGAGACAAGGTAAGCCCCTTCCGCCTATGAGCTTATAAAAGCAAAAGCAAGTTAGTTACTTCCTAGATACAGTGAGAGTACAGGAATTGGGTAAATGCACCTGTTCCAAGTGGGAGAAATTGGCAAAATGAAGGGGCTACAGGCCCCATGAAAGTGCAAAATCTAGTGGGGCAGTCAAATCTTAAATCTCCAAAATGGTTTCCTTTGACTTCACGTTTCACATCCAGGTCATGCTGATGCAAGAGGTGGGTTTCCGTAGTTTTGGGCAGCTCCACCCCTGTGGCTTTGCAGGGTACAGTTCCCCTCCTGGCTGCTTGCATGGGCTGGCGTTGAGTGTCTGTGGTATTTCTAGGTACACATTGCAAGCTGTCGGTGGATCTACCATTTTGGGGGCTAGAGGACAGTGGCCTTCTTCTCATAGCTCCACTAAGCAGTGCCCCAGTGGGGATTCTGTGTGGGTGCTTCAAACCCACAATTCCCTTCTATACTTCTCTAGCAAAAGTTCTCCATAAGGGTGTCACCCCTGCAGCAAACTTTTGCCTAGACATACAGACATTTCCATACATCCTCTGAAATCTAGGCAGAGGCTCCCAAACCTCAGTTCTTGACTTCTGTGCATCTGTATGCTTTCAACACCATGTGGAAGCTGCCAAGACTTGGGGCTTGGACCCTCCGAAGCCATGGCCCAAGCTGTACATTGACCCCTTTTAGCCATGGCTGGAGCAGCTGGGACTCAAGGCACCAAGTCCCTAGGCTGCACAAAGCAAGGGGGCCCTGGGCCCAACCCACAAAACCATTTTTTCCTCCTAGGCCTCTGGGCCTGTGATAGGAGGGGTGCTGCAAAGGTCTCTGACATGCCCTGGAGACATTTTCCCCCATTGTCTTAGTGATTAACCTTCAACTCCTCTTTACCGATGCAAATTTCTGCAGCAAGCTTGAATTTCTCCCCAGAAAATGGGTTTTTCTTTTCTATTGCAACATCAGCCTACAAATTTTCCAAACTTTTATGCTCTGCTTCCTCTTGAACCCTTTACCACTTAGAAATTTCTTCCACCAGATACCCTAAATCATCTCTCTCAAGTTCAAAGTTCCACAGATCTCTAGGGCAGGGGCAAATGCTACCAGTCTCTTTGCTAAAGCATAACAATAGTCACCTTTGCTCCAGTTCCCAACAAGTTCCTCATCTCCATCTGAGACCACCTCAGCCTGGAGTTTATTGTACATGTCACTATCAGCATTTTGGTCAAAGACATTCAACAAGTCTCTAGGAAGTTCCAAACTTTCCCACATTTTCCTGTCTTCTTCTGAGCTCTCCAAACTGTTCCAACCTCTGCCTGTTACCCAGTTCCAAAGTTGCTTCTACATTTTTGGGTATCTTCACAGCAGTGCCCCACTACCTGGTACCAATTTACTGTATAAGCCTGTTCCCATGGTGCCAATAAAGACATGCTTGAGATTGGGTAATTTATTTTAAAAAAGTGGTTTAATGGACTCACGGTTCCACATGGCTGGGGAGGCCTCACAATCATGATGGAAGGTGAAGAACGAGTGAAGGCATGTCTTACATGGCAGCAGGCAAGGGAGCCTGTGTAGGGGAATTGCCCTTTATAAAACCATCAGGTCTCATGAGACTTATTCACTATCATGAGAATGACATAGGAAAAACCCACCACCATGATTCAATTACTTCCCACCGGGTCCCTCCCATGACACGTGGAGATTATGGGAACTACAATTCAAGATGAGATTTTGGTGGGGACACAGCCAAACAATATCAGGAGGGTACCCTATGGGGGCTTTGTTGATAAATTTGGAAAAGGCAATTCTCTAATTGAAGAGACTGGTTCTTTTCTAGTCACTTCTGCCCTGACGTGGTTCTTAAAGGGACTTCTAGGTCTGGCTCCCAGAACAAAAGCTGAGTTATTTCTGTAAAAGGACCTTCCTTATGTTGTGGTTCAGCAGTGATCTTTTTGGTGTGTGTTGAGCAGAAGGGTCAGGGTAGGAGCAGGGAAAGACAGAGAGTCCCTGGTCAGCATGTGGTTGAAATGGCTGTGGACCCTAAGTGAGGACACCCAGCTGTGCCCACAGCTCTATCATTGCTAACCATGGGATCCTGGCCAAATCTTTTCTCTGGGCCCACTTTGAGTCCTCACATGTCAGACAAGAGGAAGAACAAGATGGTGTTGAAGTTCCTTTCCATCACCCAAGGTCTCTGAGCCCTCAGAAGTGTGAACCCCCAAAATTTGAAACAGATCTCAGTTAATTTAGAAAGTTTATTTTGCCAAGCTTGAGGATGTGCACCTATGACACAGCCTCAGGAAGTCCTGATGACATGTGCCCAAGGTGGTTAGAGCACAGCTTGGTTTTATACATTTTAGGGAGACATGAGACATTAATCAACATATGTAAAATGAACATTGGTTCAGTCCAGAAAGGTGGGACAACTTGAAGCAAAAGTGGGACAACTCAAAGTGGGGAATGGGCTTCTAGGTCACAGGTAGGTGAGAGACAAATGGTTGGATTCTTTTGAGTTTCTAATTAGCCTCTCCAAAGGAGGCAATCAGATATGCATTTATCTCAGTGAGCAGAGGGATGACTTTGAATAGAATGCGAGGCAGGTTTGCCCTAAGCAGTTCCCAGCTTGAATTTTCCGTTTAGCTTAGGGATTTTGGGGGCCCAGGATATTTTCCTTTCACAGAGGTTTGTTCCCAAAGGATTTACCTTTCAGACCCAGCCCTTCTGGGGCCCAGTTCTTGACCATGAGCTTTTGTCTAAAACTCACCCAGCCTCAATGGTAGGAATAGCAAGAGCCTGTACTTCCAAGGTATGAGAGGGTGTGTGTGTGTGTACACATGTGTGTGTTTTTTCAGGACTCAACTTATCCCCAGGTGTCGGCGTTGTGGTGTGGCTCTGCCCAGCCTACTACATACCAAGCAGGTGAACATAGTGTATATGGCAGCTCCAGTCCCCGTGGCTTATCCGGCCAACCTTAGGATCTCCTTTTTCACAGGTTGGAGCCATTGGCAATGAGGAGGAGTGGGTCAGCCTCTATGAAGAGGAGAAAGAGCCTGATTGCCATACACTGTAAATCCCAAACCTCATACCCTACACTCACTACAGTTTAGAACACCAGGTTTTAAGCCACTTCAGGAGGAAGGAAGTGTTGGCATCTCAAGCACGTGGTTTCAGTCTGCAATAACACAAAGTTATATAACATAAACAAGTTTTATGTATGTAAATTAGATGTTTTCAAGTAGCAATAATAGTAAATCAAAACCTTAAAGATTAGGCAATATACACAGTTTAATAGCATTCCAAGGGAGATTATACCTTGATGTTAGGTTAATGATATTCTTTCCAGTAACACTAGCTAGTAAAATAGTGTATAGAAATGGCTTACTATTATATTAAGCTTAATCACCAAGAACCAAAGGCAGCAGGAATGTAAAGCACTTTGCTTTACAAAACTCCACAACCTCTTGGGACTGTTAACCTGCTGTGTGCAAGCAAAGCAGATGTCCTAGGAATATCCATCTGCTCCCCCTTTCAGAGTCTAGGAGTTGCTAGTCTCACAAATCAAGAACTTCACATGCCATTTAACTATTTGTTTCTTGATCCTGAAACTCATGGGGCAGTAAATCCTTGGACTTAACAAAGGGTAGAGTGACCATGAGCTGTTACTAATGTTATAACTTCCTATATGATCATTGAAGGAGATTAAATTTCTAGTTATCAGCAAGTGTTGAGTTTGATAATGTCATTGTTCTGCCAAGACAGACATATTTAATAAGATTGAGGAATGAAAGAATAAGAATTGGTAATTCAGGGAGTGAAAGGTGAAATTACATCTTTGTGAATAACTTTTTTTCAGTACAATGTCAAAGTTAGAGTTTGAAAAAAACTAATGAGAGATGCTGTTTAGCTTAGCATCCTTCCTAAGATTAGAGCAGATGGATCAAGATACAAATACTCATTTTTACAGAAAAACATTTTACTTAAAATGAGCTGTTAGGATTCAAGACTAACCAAATAAAATTAGCTGAAGCTGTATAATTGTTTCAAAGACCAGAAAACATGATTAGAGACTAGTGTCCCTGTCTTAAGTTCATGTAAATATAGGGAACCTCTGTAATAAACGTGTGTGTGACTGTGTGTGTGTGTGTGTGTGCACGTGAGGATGCGTGTACTTAGAATTTTTTCTTGTAGGTAAGTTCAATTTAAATAATTATACATGTACATAAAGAAGAGATAGCACTGAAAACATTAACAGAGACTTTAAAGAGCATCTAACTCCACCCTCATTGTATAGATAAAGAAATAGATGGCTGGGTGTGGTGGCTCACACCTGTAATCCCAGTACTTTGGGAGGTCGAGGCAGATGGATCACCTGAGGTCAGGAGTTCGAGGCCAGCCTGGCCAACATGGCAAAACCCCATCTCTACTAAAAATACAAAAATTAGCCAGGCATGGTGGCACGCGCCTGTAGTCCTGGCTACTCAGGAGGTGGAGGCAATAGAATCGCTTGAACCCCGGAGGCAGAGGTTGCAATGAGCCGAGATCACGCCACTCCAGCCTGGGTGACACAGTGAGACTCTGTTTCAAAATAAATAAATAAATAAATAAATAAATAAATAAATAAATATAAAAGAAAAGAAATAGAGACAAGTCTGATTTGCTGAAGGTCTCATAGTTACCCATTGGGTTAAAATCCCAGGGTATGGGTTCTGGGGGCACTGAAAGAGGCACAGAAAATAGCATATGTATTACTTATAAAAAATCACTGTGCAAATCCTAACAGGGTTGCCTGTTGAGCCCTCTGTGGCCCAGTATCTGTCTAGGAGTTCTTTGTGCGGTGTCCCTTCGATATCCTCTTTTAAGACCTCTTTATCGAATAGCAAGACCCACAGATCTTTTCCGAAGCGTCCTTACCTAGACTGTCCAGGAGAGGGCGCATGTTTACCATTTTTATGTCTTTCTGTTGGTTTATATTTGCTATTTTGACATAGCCCCTTTTTTCATACCTGAGAATTTGTCCATTAAAATTCAGGTTGTGTCATGGACTGATTGATCTGATTCCATTAGGAAGTTTAATTGAGCTTGATAATCAGTAAGAATGGTATGAACGGGCCTGGAAATTTGAGTTTGGTTGACAATCCTATTATCTACTCTTCCCACTTCCTCATTGTGGACCCAAGGGATGACCAGAGTGGCTCACATCTATATCTATAGCTTTTGTGATTCTGGTTCAGATATGTTATCCAATGGTAAGGAACTTGTCATGGGCATTTGAAACCTGTCAGGTCTGAAGTAGGAACCAGCTGAGGAAGGAAAAGTTCTCAAGAGTATTCATACTTTTCATTTTCCTCCTCTTCTTCCTACTACTTAGGCAAAGTGTCCAGTGTTAAGGCACTCTAGAGGACACATCCAAAGTGGTGCACTCCACAAGGTGCCAATCTCCCTCACTAAGTTTAACAAGATTATCTCCTTCATTCTGGAAGCAAACTTACCAAGTCTCTAAGGTCTCATCAGGCCACACTAGGTGATGTGATCCTTTTTCATTAAAAGCCTGAATCTCAATAACTCACTGCTTTGCAGGCTTTCCATCATTGCCAAGGACCTGCTTAGAGCTAACAATAGTCATTGGGTGTAACTCAGCTAAGAGAATCTCCGATGACTTTTGGGCTCATCATGGGAGAACAATAAACAGTAGCCAGGGAATTGCTTCCCTGGATTTCTTAGAGCCCCTCTGTTGGAATTCAAATGTGACCCACTAGATAAATTCAGCAAAAGAGTTTGAAATGTATAAGGATTAATGGGACCCCTCAAATTAAAAATCCAACAGTTCACTGGCAACATCCAAGAATTCCCCATGGCTTCTGCTAGCATTTCCCAAGACCCATTCATACAGTTGGCAAAGTGTCCTGTGGAACGTGCTAGCATTTCCCAAGACCCATTGACAAACTTCTCTGTGGGATCCTCAAACTCTTGCAAAGCATCTACTAACACCCTCTGAGAGTGCCCCATGGACTCCACTAGCACCCCATTGGCAAAGTGGCCCATGGGATTTTCAGGCTTCTTGTTTTTCTACAGTTGTGCTTAATCCACTACACTACTTGCTGCACCACTTTGTCAGGAGCTCAGCTGAGTTGAAGAGAGCTGAGCTACCAGGTGTCAGAGTAGCCGATTAAAAAATGCCTAAATGAAAGTAACAATCAAGCTTTTAATCACTTACTATGATAACATAACCAAGAGGCTAAACTGGAGAAAACACCAGCTCCCCCGTCCCATTTTTCTCTGTGGCACACTGTTGGTCTAGGATCAGGTGGGTCAGCACAGATGTAGGGGACATCTCATAGCCAAGGAAGTCTTGAGCAAAAGGCTCCTGCAACTTTATGGACCAGAAGGCTAGAGGGAAGGGATAGGAGTGGGAAAATTCTGAGTACTGAATCAGAGTGGAGAAAAGCTGTTTAAGATTACTCCTTCCCACTCCATAAGGAGGCCTTGGCATAGGTACCTGATGAAGGCTTTTGCCAGAGACCCAGATAAAGAAGCCTCTGAAAGGAGGTGCTTGGCCTAGGGATGCAGATATGCATAAGAGCATGGCCAGCCAGGTGAGCCTGAGTCCTTGACTGCAACTCCCTTCAGAAACTATAATTCACTGGCTATGTACCAAGGTTTGTGTGGGAAAGGCAGCTTTTTTCCATGTGGTCTGACAGGTAAAAACTTTACAATTGCCAATGGTTGGGCATGAAAAATAATATGTAGGTTTTTAGCCAGGTGCTGGACTCATCAAATAGAAGACATGAACAAAACCATGAACCAACTAAACCTAACACATATACAGAACACTCTGCTTAACAATGTCAGAATATACATTCTTCTCAAGTGCACATGAAACTTTTTTCAGGATATACAATATGTTAGCCCACAAAACGAATCTAAATACAAGAGAAAAGATTGAAATAATGCAAAATATTTTCTTCAACCACAACAGAATGAAACTAGACATCAATAACAGAAAAAAACTGGGAATTTTATACATATATAGAAATGAAACAACACACTCCTAAAAAGTCAATGGGTCAAAGAAAATCACAAAGATATTGGAAAATATTTGGACATGACTGAAAATGAAAATGCAACATACCAAAACTGATGGGATACAGCCAAAGCAGTGTTCAGAGTGAAACTTACAGTTGTATGTATACATTAATAAAGAAGAAAGATCTCAAATCAATAACCTAAGGTTTCATCTTAAGAAACTAGGAAAGATGAACACATTAAACCCAATGGAAGCAAAAGGAAGGACATACTACATATTAGGGAGGAGATAAAAGAAAACTAGAGAATAGAAAAACAATACAGTTAATTAACAAACCCAGAAACTGGTTCTTTGAAAAGACCAATAAAATTGACACCACCAGTTACACTGATCAATAAAAATAGAATATTCAATTTATGAAAGTCAGAAATGAAAGTGTGGGTATTACTACCAACCTTACATGATTTTTTAAAAATTATAGGAGAATACTATGAACAATTTTGTGCCAAGAAACTAAAAAACCTAGATGAAATGGAGACATTCCTAGAAAACACAAATTACTCAAACTAACTCAAGAAGAAATAAGACATTCTGATAGGCCTAAAACAAATAGAGTGAATCAGGAATCAAAAATCTTGCAATGAAGAAAAGCCTAGAACCAGATGGCCTCGCCAGTGAATTATGTCAAACATTTAAAAATGAATTAATACCAATCCTTCTCAAACACTTTCACTTTCAAAAATTAAAGTGTAGGGACTACTTCCTGACTCATACAATGAAGCCAGAATTACCCTGATATTAAAGCCAAACATAGATATCAAAAGCAAAGAAAACTATAGATAAGTAGATAGATAGATAGGTAGATAGAGATGAAAAATACTAAAAAATTACTAACAAACACAATCCAGCAGCATATTTAAAAGATTATACACCATGACCACGTAGAATTTATTCCAAAAGTAAAGAGTGATTCAACATATGAAAATCAAACAATGCCATACAACATATTAACAGGAAATGAAGGGAAAAATTTCCCCACAGTTATCTCAGTTGATGAAGAAAAATCATTTGATGAAATCCCAATTAGGGATAGAAGGGGAATTTCTCAATCTGATGAAGGACATCTACAAAAAAAAAAAGCAACAAGTAGCATCAAACTTAAAGGTGAAAGACTGAAAGCTTTCCCCATAAAGTCAGGAACAATAGAAGGATGTCCAATATCATGACTTCTATTCAACATTGTACTGGACAACAAGGCAAGAAAAAGAATAAAAGACATCCAAATTGCAAAGGAAAGCAACACTATCTCTAATCACAGATGACACAACCTTGTATTTATAAATATTTAAAAATCCATGAAACATCTATTTGAGCTCATAAATGAATTCAGCAAGGTTCCAGAATACAAGAGAAACATACAAATATAAGTTCCCTCTCTATATACTAGCAATGAACAATCTGAAAATGAATTAAGAAACAGTTTTGTTTATAACAACATCAAGAATAATAAAATATTTACTGATGAATTTAACTAAGGAGGTACACAAAAAGTGCACTGAAAACTATAAAACATCATTGAGTTAAATTATAGAATAACTAAGTAAATGGAAAGGCATCCACATGCATGGAATGGAAGACTCAGTATTGTTAAGATGGCAGTACTCCATCAATTGATCTACAGATTCAATGCAATCCCTATCCGAGTCCCAAAAGCCTTTTTTTCCAGAAATGAAAATACCATCCTAAAATCCACATGGAATTACAAAGTACCTTCAATAGCCAAAACAATCTTGAAAAAGGAGAACAAATTTGGAGGACTCACACTTCCCAATTACTTCCCAATTTCAAAACTTACTACAAAGCTATAGTAATTAAGACAGCATGCTACTGACTTAAGCATAGGCATATAGATCAATGGAATAAAATTTGGAGTCCAGAAATAAACCCACATAGTTATGGTCAATCAGTTTTCAACACCATTCCATATGGAAACAATAGTCTTTCAGTAAACCGTGTAACTAGACAGCCACATGCAAGAGAACAAATTTGGACTCTTTCTTCACAACACATGGAGTTAGGCTTGCGGATGCACAGAAGTCAAGAATTGAGGTTTGGGAACCTCTGCTTAGTTTTCAGAGGATGTACAGAAACACATGGATATCCAGGCAGAAGTCTGCTTCAGGGGCAGAGCCCTCAAGGAGAACTTGTACTAGTGCCATGTGGAAGGGAAATATGGGGTCAAAGCCCTTACAAAGACTCCTCACTGTGGCACTGCCTAGTGGAGCTGTGAGAAGAGGCCCACCATCCTTCAGACCCCAGAATGGTAGATCCACCAACAGCTTGCACCGTATGCCTGGAAAAGCTGCAGACACTCAATGCCAGTCCATGAAGGAGCTGCCCAAGGCTGTGGTAGCCCAGCCCTTGCATCATTGTGCCCTGGATATGAGACATGGGGTCAAAGAAGATCATTTTGGAGATTTCAGACTTAATGGATGCTCTGCTGGGTTTTGGACTTGCATGGGTCCTGTAGCCCCTTTGTTTTGGCCAGTTTTTCCCATTTGGAATGGGCACATTTATCCAATGCCTGTATACCCATTGTATCTTGGAAGTAACTAACTTGCTTTTAATTTGACAGGCTCCTTAGTGGAAGGGACTTTCCTTGTCTCATACAAGACTTTGGACTTAAACTTTTGGGTTAATGCTGGAATGAGTTAAGGCTTTCGGGGACTGTTGGGAAGGCATGATTGGTTTTGAAACGCAAAAAGGACATGACACTTGGGAGGAACCAGGGGTGGAATAGTATGATTTGGCTCTATGTCCCCACTCAAATCTCATTTCGAATTGTCATCCCTGTAATCTCCACATGTGGAGGGAGAGACCTGGATGGAGGTGACTGAATCATGGCGATGGTTTCCCCCGTGCTGTTCTCGTGATAGTAAGTGAGTTCTTAGAGATCTGATGGTTTTATAAGGCAGTTTTTCCCTGCTCTCTCTTTCACTCTTTATCTGGCCTGCTGCCTTGTGAAGAAGGTGCCTGCTTCACCTTCCACCATGATTGTAAGTTTTCTGAGCTCCCCCAGACATGTGGAACTGTGAGTCAATTAAACCTCTTTCCTTTGTTTAGAATGTTTACTGGGAGAATTAGTAACGGTATAAAGATAATCATTACAAAATCAATTAAGAGATAGAAATTAAGCTGATTTAGAATATGCTATACATATTGGCATCTATAAAATCTCTGGTGTCCTTAACAAAAACTTAGGCAGAAGAGCAGCAGAAGAGGTCATCACACAGTTTATGGGGGTGTAAACAGGAGAGGAGGAAATTGATACACCAAATAAAGGTGATTGTGATAATTAATCTCCATAGACAGTTAATATGGCAGGGGGGTAGGCAAGTACAGGGCTTTATTTCAGGAATGGGAGAGGGGTAGGCTATGGTGTCCCTATTATTATTCCAATTTTACAGATGAGGACAGTTGAAGCACAGAAGTATTAGGTCACTTAGCTAAGTGGTCACCGAGCTTGTATATAGTGAAATGATGATTTGTCTCTGTCAGTCTCACTCCACATTCTGTGTCCTACTCACCAAGGAGGTAGCCAAAAGTAAATTGACATTAATTCAGACTTAACTAATTACCAGCCTTCCAGAGCCCTGCCACAGACAGATGATCTACAAGTCCATGACCTATACCTCTCATAGTGTTTCCCCCCGCTAACACCACATCCCTCTCTACCAATAACAGCCAGGGCCCTTATCAGACACTGAATCTGCCAAATTTGTCCACAAACCCTGAGGAAGTCTCCCTCCCTCCACCAACCCTCTGTGTCCCTCTGCCACTTGGACCCATTTGGCTCCCTCAGTGTCCAATTTGCTGAGTAAACTTCTAATATTTGCTATCACTCCTGATACCCAAGTACTGTCCACTGAGGCAGGATGTAAAATTTGGTAGAAAGGTTGGGATCTGAGCCACAGTCCGATCAAAGTTTGCCTGAGCATGGACTACAGTTCTGACAATTTTCCGCATCTGTAGGTCTGAATTTACAGAGGGCTAAAAGATTAGATCCAGTTCAGAAGTTTCTATTAATGGGCTAGGCATGGTACATGGCCATAGGACTGTGACCATGCCCACAGGATTCATGTGACTTCACCTGGATGAGAGAGCTGAACCTGCCACACAATAGTGAGGGCCATAAGGGGGGCAATATTCACATGACTCATAGGATTCCAAAGTCTACAGTTTTTACACAATACAAAGAGTTTAGCCTGCCTAATGACTATAAGGGAGCACATGACCAGAGTGCTAAGGTCTGAATATTTGTGTTCCCCCAAAATTCATATGCTGAAATCCTAAACCCTATGGTGATGTTATTAGGAGCTGGGACTCTGGGGAGTTGATTAAGTCATGAGGGTAGAGCCCTCATGAATGGGATTAGTGTCCTTTCAAAATAGGCCCAAGAAAGATCCCTTTCCCCTTCCTCCATGTGAGGTTAGAGTGAAAATATGGCCAGTGCCCTTATCAGACACTGAATCTGCCAGTGCCTTGACCTTGGACTTTCCAGCCTCCAGAACTGTGAAAAATAAATTTCTGTTGTGTATAGACTACACAGTCCATGGTATTTTGTTATAGTAGCCCAAACAGACTAAGCCACATGGTATCCATGTGACCGACAGCAGTAGAGTACCTGTGGTGCCCACATAATTATGAGGGCCTCATTGCCACATGAAAGTAGGAGGCCACATGATTGTAGTATTCACATGAGCCATAGCATTAGAAGCCTGCAATGTTCACTTGCCTGGAAGGGCTATTTCTGCCTCATGACAATAGAGTTCATTGGCAGTAGTGTCCTAGTGTTCTGCATGGTTCAGGGGTCTATCTGATTCATGACACATGGAGATCCGGGATTGCCTATGTTCCTGGGCTCCACAGTGAAGGTGGTGCCTCCAGGTGGCCTTCACAGCACATGAACTTCGCCTTTAGCTACCCCATCCCTTTTTATTGTGATCATTTAATATGTTGTTTTCTACTAACACATTAAATTTAATACATAACAAATTAACACATAACAGTAAAATAGGTCCTTCATAAAACTATAACCACAGTCACAATATAGGGAGTGCTGCAAGAACCTAGGCATGGTATTTGGTACAGATTAAGTACTGTTGATTTAATGCAGGCTTAAAGGAAATTAAAGCAAACCAATTAAGTCTGTTTTAATTATTATGTTGATAAAAAGTATAATGATTAAAATGTTCCAGGTACTTTAAAAGGTTAACACATTTAATTGTCATAACTTTATGACATTTGTGCTATTATTATTCCAATTTTACAGATGAGGACAGCTGAAGCACAGAGGTCACTTGGCTAAGTGGTCACCGAGCTTGTATATAGTGAAACGATGATTTATCTTTGGTCAGTCTCACTCCACATTCTGTGTCCTAATCACTCAGGAGGTACTCAAAAGTAAATTGATATTAATTCAGACTTACTAATTCAAACTTACCGGAAAGCCAGTCCCAGTCACTGAAAATTTGAGGTCATGAAAGATTTCTTTGAAATGCTATTTTAATAATTTCAACTACTGTCAAGAATTAGGACCAATCAAAGGTGAATCTAATTAAAGATCTCAGGAGATTTACTTTAATGTCTGGATATAATTTTATCATTAATATATAAAATATTTGTATATTAAGGGAGTATAAAATGCTTGATGTTAGTTAAAATTTCTTTTCTAAAATTAACATTAAAATGGGAAATATTGCAAAGTTTAAACATCATACCTAGCTCACATCACAATTACAAAGTTATAAAGGAATGAAATCTGAATTAATTTTATTTTACGATATTTATATTCCACTTGTGCCTCTCCAGAAAGGACAGAGAAAGAAGAATATACATTGCTGAGTTTTTTTGAAACTGCAATTTCAACAATACCTGTTTTACTAACTTTCTTGGGAAAACGCAGCTTTGTCTGTGTATCCAAAATAAATTTGATGTGGTCTGTCTGATTTGCTGCCGTAGGCAAACCTAATGCTGTAAAAGTGGTGGGATTATTTTGTCAGGTCTCTGCAATGTGGCATAGCTGCACACATAGCTGCAGAAAACTCAACAGACAAAAGTTTGAACCGTGGATAAATTTCACTATATTAATAAGGACAACAGACTGTGTTTGTTGTACTAAATCTATTGAAGAAAGTCTCAATTTTTTTGGAGTAAAGCTTGGAAAGTAAGACGGTATTCTGGAAATCTGTGTGTCTCATACAATTTTGGAACATTATTTATGGAATACATGTAAATACAGGATATAAAATTAGAGCCACACATTTACAACAAAGCCTATTGTGAAACTTCAATTTGGATTTGGAAAGTATCTATATACAGTCATAGTATGGAATCCGACATCAAGATCCAGTGTCTGTCCAACCTTCATTTCTATAATTACATGCAGATAGATCAACAGTGAAAGACACAGAAGAATTGTGGCTATGCCACCGATGCCCAGTTGAGCCTTATAGTGTATTGATGGTGATTGGGATTAACTTTTTTAAATTGAGAAATTATTCATATGTCATTAAATTTGTTATTTTAAAATGTACAATTCAGTGGGTTTTAGTACGTTCACACAATTTTGCAGCCATCACCACTACTTAATCCCAGAATATTTTTATCACCCCAAAAAGAAATCCCGTACTTGTTAATAGTCCCCCTATTGCCCTTTCCCCACAGCTTTTGGCAACCACTAATCTAGTTTCTGTCTCTATGGTTTAGTCTATTGTTAACATTTCACATAAATAGAATCATACAATATGTGGCTTTTTATGACTGGCTTCTTTCACTTGACATATAATTTTTTAAGGTTCATCCATGTTGTAGCATGTGGCAGAATTTCATCCCTTTTATGGTAAATAATATTGCGTTGTATGGATATATGACATTTTAATTATAAAATCATTAATTGATGGTTATTTGTGTTTGTTTCAGTTTTAGATTATTATGAATAATGTTACGGTCAACATTCGTGTACAAGTTTTAGTGTAAACATATGTTTTCAGTTCTGGATATATGCCTACGAGTGAAATTGTTGGGACCTATGGTAACTCTATATTTAATCATCTGAGGAACTTCCAGACTGTTTTCCTGAGTAGCTGCACCACTTTACATTCCTACCAACGGTATATGAGGGCTCCAATTTCTCCACATCCTCATCGCTATGTGTCATGTCTGTCCTTTTGATGATAGCTGTCCTAGTGGGTAAGAAGTAGCATTTAGTTGTGGTTTTCATTTGCATTTCCCTAATGACTAATGATACTGATCCTCTTTTATGTGCTTACTGGCCACTTGTGTATCTTCTTCATAGAAATATCTATTCAAATTATTTTCTCAGCTTTAATTGGGTTTGTTTTTATTATTGAATTGTAAGAGTTCTTTATGTATTCTGGATACTAGATTTTTATTACATAAAATATTTGCAAATATTTTCTCCTCCTCTGTGTTATCTTTTCATTATATTTTTTAAATTTAAATTTTTATTTTAAGTTCTGGGGTACATGAGCAGGATGTGCAGGTTTGTTACATGGATAAACATGTGTTATCTTGATAGTGTCCTTTGATGCACAAAAGTTTTAAATTTTGATGATGTCCAGTTTACTTTTTCTTTGGTTGTTGCGTTTTGATGTCATATCTGTTATGGACTGAATGCTTGTGTCCTCCCAAATTTATATGTCGAAATTCTAATTCCCAGTGTGATGTTATTGGGATGTGGGGCCCTAGGGGGAAATTAGCTCATGGGGGTGGAGCCCTGATTAATGGGATTATTCCCCTTGTAAGAAGAGACACAAAAGCTTGCTCTCATTCTCTCTGCTCTCTCCCACGTGATGATACAATAAGAAATTGGCAGTTTCCAACCCACAGGAGTGCCTTTGCCAAAATCTGACCATGCTGACACCCTGATCTTAGACTTCCGGCCTCCAGAACTGCGAGAAATAAATTTCTGTCGTTTATAAGCCACCCAGACTATGGTATTTGTTATATAAGCCTGAACTGACTAACAAAATATCAAGGAAACCATTTCTTAGTCCAAAGTCACAAAGATTTACATCTTTTTCTTCCAGTAGCTTATAAATTTAATTCTTGCATTTAGGTCTTCCATCCATTTGAATGTTTTTTTTTTTTTAATGGAATGTGAGGAAAGTGACCAAATTCATTATTTTGCAACCACTATGTGTATATCCATTTGTCCCAGGACCATTTTTGAAAAGATTATTGAAAACCAATTTACCATAGATGTATGGGTTATATCTGGGCTCTCAATTTTATTTTACTTATATATATCCTTATGGAAACATCAGTATCACACTGTACTGATTACTACAGTTTTGAAATCCAGGAGTGCAAGTTCTCCAAATTTGTTCTACTTTTTAAAGATTGTGTTGGTTATTCAGGGCGCCTTCTATTTCCACATTGTGATGATTTGGCTCTGTGTCCCCACCCAACTCTCATAGAATTGTTCAGTGTTGGTGAGAGGTGATTGGAGCTGGGGGTAGTTTCTAGTGGTTTAGCACCATCCCTCTAGTGCTGTCTCATGAAAGAGTTCTCACGAGATCTGGTTCAAAGTGTATAGCACCTCCCCCTTCCCTCTCTCTCTTCCTCCTTCTCCAGCCACGTAGGATGTGCAGGCTTCCCCTTCACCTTCCGCCATGATTGTAAGCTTCCTGAGACCATCCAGGCTATGCTTCCCATACAGGCTGTGGAACTGTGAGCCGATTGAATCTCTTTTTTTTATAAATTACCCAGTCTCAGGTAGTTCTTTATACCAATGTGAGAACAAACTAATACAAACATGAATTTTAGCTTTCCCATTTCTGTGAAAATGCAGTTGGAATTTTGAAAGTTATTTTATTAGATCGGTAGATCAATTTAGGGGAGTAGCAACATCTTAATGATATTAATTTTTCCAATGAATGAACACAAATGCCTTTTCATTTATTTAGGCCTTCTTTAATTTCTTTCAGCAATGGTTTGTACTCTTCGGTGTGCAAGTTTTTACCTTCTTTTCTAAATTTTTTAGTGATTTTATTAATGTGATGCTATTTTAAATAAAATTGGTTCCTTAATTTCATTTTTAATTGATTATTTCTAGCATATAGAAATACAACTGATTTTTGTATGTTAATTCTGCAACCTTACTGAACTCGTTTATTAGCACTAATATATCTTTGTGGATTTTTTAATATAAAATCATGTTATCTGCAAATAGAGATAATTTTATTTCTTCCTTTACAGTCTGGATGACTTTTACTTTTTTTCTAGTCTAATTTCCCTGGTTAGAATTTCCAGTACATTATTGAATAGAAGTGGTGAAGGTGGACATCTCTGTCTGGTTCCTGATCTTAATGGAAAAGTATCCAGCGTTTCATTAAGTATGAAGTATGCTATTGGTTTTTTACAGCTGCCCTTTATAATGTGGAGAAAGTTCCCTTCTAGTCTTAGTTTGCTGATTATTTTTATTATAAAATAGTGTTGGATTTTGTCAAATGCATGTGTTGAGATGATCATGTCGTTCTGCCTTTGTGTTATTTATATTGTGTATTAAATTGACTGATTTTCAGATGCTGAAACAACCTTGCATTCTTGGGATAAACTGCACTGGGTCAGAGTGTATACTTATTTTTCTATGATGCTGGATCTGTTTTGCTATAATTTTGCAGAAGAATTTTTATCTATATTCATAATATGTAGGTCTTTTACTTCTTTTCTTGTAATGTCTGTCTGGCTTTGATACAAGAGTGATACTTGAATCATAGTGTTCCCACATTTTTTATTTTTGGAAAAGTTTGTGAAGTATCGGTGTTATTTCTTTTTAGAACTTTTGGTAGAATTAACCAATGAAGCCACCGTGTCCTGGGGTTTTTTTTTTTTTTTTTTTTTTTTTTTTGTGGTAAGGTTTTTGAGGAGTGACAGAATCTCTTTACTTGTTCTATGTCTATTCACATTTTCTATTTCTTCTTGAGTTCAACTGGCTGAGCCAGGGGGGTGGAGCTGTGGGAAGTGCTTGCGCTTTAGGCGTTGCTGTCTGGAGCCCCCAGGGAACTAGTGTCTGCTGGGCCCCATCAGCTTTTAGAAACAGGAGAGATAGAAGCCAGTCCTTTGGGTAATACCTGGGAAAATTGGAAATCCAGATGTGTGGTGTGACTCCTTTGCTCTTTGAGGAGACACTGAGAACCTGGACTTCTCTCATGTCATACGATGCTGTGCCTAGAGTGGGGATTATGGTGAGAGGGTCTCCAATTTTCCTTCTCATTTTGATGTGGCTGGTTTCAAACTCACTCAGGGTGCAGGAGCCTGTCAACTAGTTTCTGGATTTCTCACAAAAGAAATTGATCCATTTCTCACGAAAGAAATTGATCAATCATCTTGCTATTGAATCAGTGTGTCTATTGGGGAAGGAGAGTCCAGGACTTCTTATTCCACCATCTTGCTAACGTCATCCCTTGATAACAGGATAGTTTATTTTATTTCTTATTGTATATGTTGAGGATGTACAACATAATATTTTAACAGGTGTAAGATGACATCTTGTTGTGGTTTTAATTTGCGTTTCGCTGATGATTAGTGATGTTGAGCACCTTTACATATACTTACTGGCCACTTTTATGTCTTCTTTGGAAAAATGTCTATTCAGGTCCTTTACTCATGTTTTAAAGGGACTATTTGTGTTTTTTTTGCTATTGAGTTGCGTGTGTTCCTTATATATTTTGTATATTAACTCTTTATCAGATATATCGTTTGCAAATATTTTCTGCCAATCCATAGACTGCTTTTTGATTTTGTTGATGCTTCCTTTGCTGTGCAGAAGCTTTTTAGTTTGATGTAGTCCCACTTATTATTATTCTTGTTGCTTGAGCTTTTGGTGTGATAACAACAAAAAAAATCACTGCCAAAGCCAATGTAAAGGAAGTTTTCCTATATGTTTTCTTCTGGGAGTTATATGGTTTCCTGTTTTACATTTCGGCCTTTAATCCATTTTGAGTTGATTTTTGTGTATGATGTAAGAGAAGGGTCCAAGATAACTGGACATTGTAAATTATATAATTGTGGGGACCTTGGAAATCAGATTCTCCTTTCTTTCCAGGATATTTTTTTGTTCTGTTTGTTTTTATTGCTTGTTAGGGACTTTCTTAAATTAATTCTGTTGTGTGTGTGTGTTGTTTGTCATTTGTGGCCACTAAAGTCTCTACTTGGGTAGCTTAATGGTCAGGTAATGATTGGACATAGATTTCCTGAAAAGCCATTAACCAACAAGTCTCCCAGACTTGTTTTCAAGGGAGCCTGTATGTATTGTGGATAATTCCTTCAATGTTCAGGCAAGCAGTTTACAACTCTCTCTTAGCCTTCAACTTGTGCTGGGTCTCAAGATCACCCAGAGGCGAAAATTTAGAGCCTTCTTAGATCTTTTCTAGATGTGCACACAGCCCTGCACATGTGAGTGGCCTCCCAGATTCATGGGTATTTTAAAGGCCTAAGCTTTTCAGAGTCCCCTATAAGTATCTTATTCCCCAGTTTTACCTTTTAAGCTTTTTGTTCAGCTTCTTGTTTGTCTTAACTCTTACTGCCACCTTAGGGAGCTATTGTGTTATATGATTGCTACCGTTTTCTTTAAATCAAATGCCCCTGTGAAAAAGACTGTTCATACGGAGTGAGATCTGGGTCAGGTGAAATAAAGACAAGACTTGAAATGAGTGTTTCCAGGAAGCTGCCAAATAGTTCCTATGATGATGTTTCTCTAAGAATGATGTTTTGGACAGCTTCAAACCCTCTGCTCCCTCCCTTGGCTGTTGGTTTTCACAGTGATTATATAGCTGTTGAGTTTTATGACAACTTTGGACCTGAAGAAAAAGTGGTGGAAATAGAACAAGTTGAAATACCACAATGCTTGCTGTTGTCTCTGAAATTCAAACATTTTTCTTTAACAAACTCACCTTGAATTTTTCAAAGCCTTGGTTAATTTCCATAGTTCCGAAAAAGTTGACTTTTACAATACTTGCCAGTGTACTCACTGTTTTTATGGAGAGAAGAATTTTCCAAGGTCCTTCCTCTGCCATTCTCACTAACATCATCCCATATTGGCCTTTTATGACAAGTGTGTCTTTACCGGAGTCAAGAAAAACGAGAAAATCTACAGACCACCATCTAAAAGGGTCTTTGTTTAGGAAAATCTGCTGTGTAAAATCTCAGGTTTAGGAAACAAATTAGTGGATAATTATTTGCTGTATGAAAGAAGATTTGCTCAATTAAAGAACTAATTTAAAAGTTCCTTTAAGTTGTGAATCCCATGGTTCATTTAATGAAATTATTGGAGCAAAAAAAATGTCCCTAGCCTTTCAAGAATACCCACTCTGTAAATATATAAATGCATTACACTGTGTTTTAAGAGTGAAAATTGGTCGGACATGGTAACCCATGCCCGTAATCCCAGCACTTTGGGAGGCTGAGGCAGATGGATTGCTTGCACCCAGGAGTTCAAGACAAGCATGGGCAACATGGCGAAACCACATGTCTACAAAGAATAAAAATTAGTCAGGCATGATGGCGCACGCCTGTAGTCCCAGGTACTTGGGAGGCTAAGATGTGAGGATCTTTTGAGTCCAGGAGGTTGAGGCTGCAGTGAGCCATGATTGTGCCTCTATTCCATGCTAGCTGGCAGAGAGAGGCCCTGTCTCGGAAAAAAAAAAAAAAAGAGTAGAAATAAAGGAGATGGGAGTTAAGAAGTGGGAATTAAAGGAATTTATCCATTGACAAATGGATAGTTTTAGATTAGTTAACACAGAGGTAGCAAGGTGAGTTTTCTTGGCTTTAACCCCCAAACAACTTTCTTCAAGAGCTCCCACGGTTCATATGATTTATTTAAGACCAGAAAAGCCTAAGGCCTTTGATGTACTTATTTTGAGAAAAGGCATATGCCAACTTTGAATCAAAATTCTAACTTCTCCAACACCTTCCATAATTATGAAGGCATTCAGATATGTACAGTTGACCCTTGAACAACAGAGGTTTGAACTTTATGGGTCTATTTATGTGCAGATCTTTTCAACCAAACGTGGATTTAAAATGCCATATTCACAGGATTCAAAACTTGCATATATACGGAGAGCCGACTTTTAGTATAGTCGAGTTCTGCAGGACCAACTGCTGGACTTGAGTATGTGTGGATTTTGGTATACGTGGGTGCTGGGGGAGGTCCTGGAATTAATATTCCATGGATACCAAGGGAATACTGTACTCGATTCCATTATGAGATGTCAGAAAATATTACCTGCTGCCAGAAAGTGGATTTTATTTTCTAAGTAAAGATAATTTAAAAAATTTTTGGCCAGTAAAGATGCATTCTGGGGTCCACAAAAAATCTCTCTAGTTAAAAACAACCAAACAAAAAACCCCATAAATAAGCTACCAACTTTTGCCAGAATTCAAAACCAACTGAGTGTATTTTTGTTGAAACTGCTTTAAGTGTGTAACTCATTCATGTCCTGGAGCACCAGGTACAATTGTGGTGATGCAGCTCTTGGTAGGGCTTTAAAATCAGCCTGGTATCTTTGGGCTGAGGTTGCCCCTAACACCATCTTATAAACAAGCAGGACAGCGAATGAGAAAGAGCAAGAGTGAGGGTAATAGTGAGAGATCCCTTACCCAGGAATAGGCCTCTCTGAGTCGCTTCTGGGATGCTGCTGCCCTCTGCTGCCACGTGTCCTGGGAAAACCCCTGTGGTCTCAGGACCTAAAATGTTCTCTCTTTTTTCCCAAGCTGGTGCTTTATTCGTTCTCGGCTTTAAAGACACTTGCTGGCATGGAAATAAATGAAAAGCAACCAAATGAGAATAAGCGAAGACTGTTTATTCGGAACTTACTATAGCAAATGAGTCAGCCATCATCACTTGTGTTTTGGCAGAGACTCAAAGGCAGGCAGAGAAGTGGGAAAACTTTATAGTGGAAAAAAGGGAAGACTTCAGGTATTCCCTGATTGGAGCTTTTTCACATAGGGAAGCTGTAGGTGGGCTAACTAGAAGCAGAACAATTTATGTGATTGGTTAGGAGGTTCATATTTAGTTTGTTAGGTGGATGCAGGAACAAAAATTGGAAAAGCTGTCAATTATTAATAAAGTACTTGCCATTTGGGGCCAATTGTTACAGAAGTTGTTTAGTTTCTTGGATTGTTACTAGAGAGAGCAATCTGACTTCCTGCAAATCTGATTTACAGCATGCTGTCTTCTTTGGTAATTATAGATAAGGGGATTAGTTTCCTGGGAAGGTTGTGGATCAGAGTTCTGAAGCCAAGAACTGAAAGAGACACAGAGAGGAAACATGTTTATAACACAAAGAAAGAAAGGCTGACTCTGGGAACTAAGATGAGTCCAGCACATTTGGCAGGGAAGGATGTTCCATTTTATGTCATTCTCCCAACAGTGTTGTTGCCCTGTGGGGTTAGGACATTTATTCATATTCCACACTTTATTTATTGAGTATCCATTATGTTCTAGGCACAGTGAAGAGCCAAATGCACAGCCCCTGCCCTCAGAAAGCTTAGACTCATGGTGAAGTTCAATATTCAGTAAACACTAATTATGCAAATAAATGTATAATTACAAACTGTGGTAATTCCTATTATTAAAAAGTACAGAATGTTAAGAGAAGGGTTAATAGGGAACTCTTGTTTAGATTGGAGAACCATAGAAAGTTCTCTGAGGAATTTAGAATTTGAAAGCTGAGATTTGAGCAATGAGGAATCAGTTAGTCCCGGAAAAGTGGGTAAAGAAGGAAGAAAGCATCATAGGGGGAAAAAATAGCATGATTAAGATCTTGAGGTAGGAAGGCACGTGGCCTGTTAAGGAAAAGGAAAAAAGGTCAGTATTGCCATGCGCTAGGAATGAATGGCGTGAGATGTGAATGTAGAAGTAGACACTAAATGCTGCTGTCAGAAGTTTCATCTTCCATTGCTTTGTATCTCTCCTTTCCTTGAAGATCTATACTGGTTTCTCCACCCATCATGCCTCACTTTTAGCTTGGAAGCCCCCAGATTACCTAGAACCTTCTCATACTCCTTTTGTGTTCTGTGAAGAAAACACATTGGTAAAAGATTAACATGGATAATGTTGACATGTAGTTTTGTACTGTAAAGGAGAAGTGTAATGAAATAAATCTATTTTATGACTCTGTGTGGTTTTATTTAAAGCTGGATATGGTGGTGTGCATCTGTGGTCCCAGCTACTTGGGAGGCTGAGGAAGGAGGGTTGCTTCAGCCCAGTAGTTTGAGTTTAGCCTGGGCAACATAGCAAGACCTTCATCTCTAATAAGACAAAATAAATAAAGGCGCCATCCTGTATTTATGTGTCCCCACCACTTTAGTTAGCTGTTTATCTTCCACTACACTATACTGTATCTTGGGCCCCGGGATAGTTAATATCAGGTGTGAACTTGATTGAATTGAAGGATGTGACTGGTAAAGTATTGCTTCTGTGTGTGTCTGTGAGGGTGTTGCCAGAGGAGACTGACATTTGAGTCAGTGGACTGGGAGAGGAAGACCCACCGTTAATGTGGGCGGGCACCATCCAATTGGTTGCCAGCATGGCTAGAACAAAGCAGCCAAAAGAAGCTGGGATAAGTTTGCTTGCTGAGTCTTCTGGCTTCCTTTTCCCATGCTGGAAGCTTCCTTCCGCTCCTACTGCCTTGGACATCAGACTCCAGATTCTTTGGTCTTTGGACTCGGGGACTTGCACCAGTGGCTTGCTGAGGGCTCTCAGGCCTTTAGGCACAGACTGAAGGCTGCACTGTTGGCTTCCCTGGTTTTGAGGCTTTTGGACTTGGACTGAGCCACTACTGCCTTTTCTCTTCCACAGCTTGCAGGCAGCCTATTGTGGGACTTCGTCTTGTAATTATGTGAACCAATTCTCCCTAATAAACTCCCTTTCATGTATACATATAGCCGATTGGTTCTGTCCCTCTGGAGAATCTTGACTAATAAGGTCCCATTTAACTTCACCTCTTGGTTTTACAATCCATTGTGTATCATTTTATCATTTACATTTTTTTCTTTAGCAAATGTATATACTTAGTTAAATTGCTGTTGCATGGCTCTATATATTGTGGAATAAACAATCTGAGATATGGGTTCTAGTCCTGACTTTTCTGTAAACTGGTGGCAGTCTTAGAGAAGTGATTTAAGTTCTCTGAGTCTCAAATGGTTCTTTCTGAAATGAAATGTTTAAATTTTTATGTGTTAACTAAATTATTTTTACCCAGCATTCCTCTTAAATTCTGTAATTTTATACCACTTATGGACATCTATGAATATCTTTTACGTAGTCTTCTTTTGTGTCCTTATGGATAAGATTGACTCTCAGGATAATTTTCTTTTTTGGAGTAGTATACATAAAGTATAATTTAACAAATGGTAATTGGTCACAGTATTGAGGTAGAGTTAAGGCACATCTGAAGGGTAAAAATTCCCTGCTGAAGGCATAAAATTCTCATAAATGACTTTGCAAACTGTGATATGTGTACTCAGAGTGGGTAACCCCAAGTGCGCCAAGAAATAAAAGAAGCCAACAAATATATATTGAGGAGTGCAGATATCTCTTCAATATACTGATTTTCTTTCTTTTAGAAATATACCCAGGAGTGGTATTGGTGGACCATATGGTAGCTCTGTTTTTAGTTTTTTGAGGAGCCTCCAAGTGTTCTCCATAGTGGTTATACTAATTTACATTCCTGCCGACAGTGTACAAAGGTTCCCTTTTGTCCACAACTTTGCCAGCATTTGTTATTGTCTGTCTTTCGGATATAAGCCATTTTAACTGGGGCGGATGATACCTCACTGTAGTTTTGATTTGCATTTCTCTGATGATCACTAATGTCGAGCACCTTCTCATGCGCTTGTTTGCCATTTGTTTGTCTTCTTTTGAGAAATGTCTATTCAGATCTTTTGCCCATGTTTTAATTGGATTATTAGATTTTCTCCTATAGAGTTGTTTGAGCTCCTTATATATACTGGTTATTAATCTCTTGTCAGGTGGGTAGTTTGCAAATATTTCTCCCATTCTGTGTGTTGTCTCTTCATTTTGTGATTGTTTCCTTTACGGTGCAGAAGCTTTTTACTTGATGTGATTCCATTTGTCTATTTTTGCCTTGGTTTGCCTGTGCTTATGGGATATTACTCAAGAATTTTTTGCCCAGACCAATATCCTGGACAGTTTCCCCAATGTTTTCTTGTAGTAGTAGTTTCATAGTGGTGAAACAACAGGAGCGAAAGTGGGTATCCTTGTTGTATTCCAGATCTTACAGGAAAGACTTTCACTTTCTACTCATTCTTATGATACTAGCTGTGGATCTCTGTTTTTTATGGCTTTTATTATGTTGAGGCGTGTTCCTTCTATACACAGTGTTTTGGGGGCTTTTATGATAAATGTTGAATTTTATCAAATGCTTTTTCAGCATCACTTGAAATGATAATATGGTTTTCGTCCTTCATCCTGTTGGTATGATGTGTCACACTGATTTATTTGTGCATGTTGAACCATCTTTGCATCCCAGGGATAAATCCTTCCTGGTCATGATTAAAGATCTTTCTAGTGTATTGTCGAATTGGGTTCACTAGTATTTTGTTGAGGATTTTTGCATCAATATTCATCAGAGACATTGGCCTGTAGTTTTCCTTTTTTGATGTGTGTTTGTCTGGTTTTGGTATCAGGGTAATACTGGCATTGTAGGATGAGTTTGAAAGTATTTTCTCCTCCTCTATTTTTCAGAGTAGTTTGAGTAGGACTGGCATTAGTTCTTCTTTAAATGTTTGGTAGAATTTAGCAGTGAGGTCATAAGGTCTCGGGCTTTGCTTTACTATAGACGGAGACTATTTATTAAGGCTTTACTTACCTGTTATTGGTTACCTGTTATTGGTCTGCTCAGGTTTTGGATTTCTTCGTGTTTCAATCTTGGTAGATTGTATGTGTCTAGAAATTTATCCATTTCTTCTAGATTTTCCAATCTATTGGCATATACTTGCTCATAGTAGCCACTGGTGATTCTTTGAATTTCTGTGGTATCAGTCGTAATGTCTCCTCTTCCATCTCTGATTTTATTTATTTGGGTCTTCTCCATTTTGTCCTTCACGAGTCTGGCTAAACATTTGTCAATTTTGTTTACCTTTAACAAAAAAGCAACTTTTTGTTTCATTGATCTTTTGTATTGTTTTCTTCATTTCAAATTCATTTATTTCTGCTCTGATCTTTATTGTTTCTTTTCTTCTAATTTGTTTTCTTCTAATTTACTCTTATTTTTATAGTTCTTTATGATGCATCATTAGGTTTTTTATTTGAAGTTGTTCTTCTTTTCAATGTAGGCATTTACAGCTATAAATTTTGATATCAGTACTGCTTTTTCTGTATCCCATAGGTTTTGGTATGTTGTGTTTCCATTATCATTTGTTTCGTAAAAGTTTCCAGTTTCCTTTTTAACTTCTTTTTTGATCCACTGTTCATTTATGTGCATATCGTTTAATTTCCTAGGAGTTGCCTAGGAATTGCAGTCTTTGTGTCCTAGGCATCCCTTCAAGTTTACCTGGGACCCCAGAGCACTTTGGCCTGTAGTGGTGTGGATTGCCGAGAGACTCAAGTTCTCCGCCCTGGGATGGGTGAATCCCCTCTAGCTAGGTCTGGTCCAGATGCTCCCTCTGTGAGTGGGCACTGGCTGAGCCCAGCACGGCTTTGCTCTCTGGTATGGCAGGGTAGCACTGAGTTCAATGTGAAGTTCCCCAGTCACTGCCTTCTTCTTCTCCCAAGTGTACAGACTCTCTGGGCTGCACAGCTGCTGCCAGGATACGGGGGAGGGGTGGCATTGGCGATTTAAGACTGACTGTCTCTGTCTGACCTCTTGAATGTCTGTTCCAACAATATGAATTTAAAACCAGGCACTGTGATTGCTCACCTGATTTTTGGTTCTCATGATGATGCTTTTCTGTATGCAGATAGTGGTTGCAATTTGGTGTTCCTGCAGGGGGTACACAAGGTATAGCCTTCTATTCCACCATCTCTCTCTGTTCCTCTAGTTGGTTCTTGACAACTCTTGATAATACGTATTATTAAATACAGTATCTGGGCCATCCCTAGGCAAAATGTGATTTGCTGTTTTCCACTAGTTCTCTCCCTTTATTTTTCCCACACTTCTATTTCCCCTCATTACCTCTCCCAGGGGATTTCAATATTAAGAGACACTTCAAAAGACTATTTCACTATTTGAATGAAGTGCTGATAGAATTTTAGGTTATCACTGGGTAGAGTTTTTTTTTTTTTTTAACAATGCAGTTTTGTGAGAAGATGAATTGGTGTCATTCTGGAAGGTTTTCTTAGAAAGAAATACAATAGAATTCTGATTTTTTTAATGAGAAATGAACTTCTGGTATAGTGAAACATATGCCTTATGAATGTATAATTTTATGTTCAAATCAAGAAAAATATATTTAAACATTTATCCTGGGGTTGATATGAGAGTAATTTGTTTCACAGCTGATATTACTGAAGGAAATACTAGGAGAGGATGAGGAGGAAATTCAGATTTAGCATTCATTAGTAAAATAAACTCTTTAGCTAAGCGCTAACTTTACTAGCCAAGTCCCCTCATATCCTCCTGTGCCTGGAAGTTAAGGTGGATTTTTCCTAGGCTGGAAAGTTCTTGGATCTCTTCCCCATAACTTTCTTCTTCAAAATCCCCATGTTGTGCAAGATATTCACACGGTACTGTTGCCACTAACAAGGCGAGGATTGTGGTGAGAATCTGGTCAAAGTATAGTCTTGATTTATAAAAGAAACAAGTTAATGTGTTAAGAAATTAAGTCAGGGTAAGAGAGGGATCAACTAGTATAGTGTGGAAATGTATATATGCTGGAAATAGGCCAATCCAGGGGTCCTCATATCACTGTGGTGACTGGCCAGTGGAGTGACAAAGTAGACTAGGACTGAAGAGTGAGCAACATGAGGCCCCTTAGGATCGTCCGTTCCAGTGCCCTCAGTTTACAGATGAGCTCCAAAGCTCACAATTGGATTGCAATGAAGAACATGCCAAGAATTGAGCTGAAAGAACTCAAACCGAAATGTAGGATTCCTCTCAGGCTTATGGTCTTGCCCCTTTACCACACAGCTTCTGTGGCTAGCCCTTTAAAATGATTCTTGATTTGCATATTTGTAAAATGAGAGTTTAACAGTTCATGTGTCTCTCCTTACTTTGTGTGGAGGATTCACTTATACAAAAGATAAAAGAAAACCCAAAACAGACTTCTGGAATTTTGTAGCCCTGTTGGTTCTTCATTTGTAGGGGCTGTATGAACAGCATGAAGTGAAACAAATAAACAACAAACGCTTGTTTTTTCCCCCTAAATAGTTATTTAAATGCTATTTTTGTTTCTGGGGCAGTAAGGATAAAAGCTTTGAACAGTTCGTTCATGAGGAGCAGGGCTTGAGAAGATGACTTCCAAGCTCCTGAGGGGTTCCGAGCCTGGGCGGGAGGGTATGGACATGAAGCCTCCTTACGTCTATCTCAGCCTCCTGCCTTTATCACCCAATGGTGAGGCTCTGCTTGCCTTTCCTGCCGTCTTGGTTTCCAAGGCACCCTGGGCAAGTGATACCACCCCGCTACCCTGGAAACGGATCACCCTTTGTTTTCGTGTTTGGACTCTCCTATCTTGTGTCACAGGTAGGGGTGCGCTCCAGGTGGACCTCATAATCTCCGTGGTCCCGTCCTACTCCTCCCTGATGATCTCCCCTCTCTTCCTGGCTACAATGTGGTACTTCCCAGGACCAGGTTGGGGAGGCAGAGGGGCTTCGCTAGCAGACGCAGAGGCGAGGCCGCCAGTCGAGGACGAGGAGGAGGTGAGGGACCAGGGTCGCGAGGGCTGTGGGGGATACCCTGCTGCCTGAGTCCAGGCCGGCAGAGCCCCTTCAGGAAGGTCTGGAGCAGTAGCTAAGGAGTTAGAAGGTATTCCAGGACCAATGAAAGGTAGCCAGAGCCGAGGAAGATTCCTTTCCTAGCTTGGTCAGTAATGTGCAGTGTGCCCCGCTTCTGGCGAGTTAATTGTCCATCTCTGGGCCTTGTTTTCCTCTTCTGCTTGCCCAAGACCAAACTTCTTTGATTTCAGTAAAGGAAGTGCCGCTAATTCCCCTTCCCCTCGAGGCCTGTTTGAAGACCCTAGTTGTTCCTTTGAGAACCTTTGAGCCCTGGTACTTAATCCTTTCAACTGACGGCAGCGGGTTCAGTCACCAGGACACACAATTGTAGTTGAAGAGCGCTCTTTCTTTTTGTCCCTGGGCGAGAGTCAGGTCTTACACAGCTTGCCTCTTCTTTTCTCTCCAATTCCAGATAACATCAAGATGCCGAAGACTGAGGAAACTGTGCTCCAGAATGATCCCAGTGTAGCAGAGAATGGGGCCCCTGAGCCTAAAACACCAGGGCAGAGCCAGAAAAGCAAGAGTTTCTGTTTAGATGACCAGTCTCCTGGTAGGTCTAGAATCATGTCATCACTTCTATGGACAGCAATTAGGCTAAAGGAATAGACAGCCTGTGATTTAAGGGCCTTTAAGGGATATAGAAGGCTCTTGCAACCTTGCATTTTTCCTTACTAATCCTTCTGTTAGTCCTCTTTTGGATTATTCTTTCTCTTGTCTTTCTGCCCCCTCTAATTTTTACATGCAGGACTTAGGCCCCTAATTGGTAAGTAAAATTAAAAGATTTTGGTTTTAGAGAAAGAGACCGACAAAGCAAGTTACTTGTGTTTGACAATAGTCGAGAGTGATTTAGTCAGTTCAAAGCCTGGGAAATAAATAGCATTCTTGTATTTTGATTTTGTAAAGTGCAAATGGTAGATCTAGGACAGATCGAAGTGATCCAAATTATCTGTTGCTTCAGTTGTGTTCTGTCCTTTTCCAGGGGTGCTTTGTTGACATAAAAATTACCACTGCTCTGGGGTAAAATTATTTAGGTCTTTAATAATAGCATTTTTATGTGAACATTGGGACTTTGAGTCTTTTTCACACCTTATGTTAGGCATTTGAAGCTTTGGCTTGACTAGTCCAACCTCACAGGAACTCAAATTGCAGTTCTTTTACAATAATCTCCAGTGAATTTAACCAAAGGTTAATCTGCAGACCTCTCCAGATGTAGCAATTTGATCTAACCTCTTGAACACTGAAACGGGAAAAAATATGAAGTTGAATTACGTGTGTTTCTCTGGTGGCCACTTGGGGTCACTGCTAGTAAGCAGAATGGCACAATTCATACTTCATAATATCTCTCAAAGAAATGATGTCTTAATGAATTAATTAGATGGTATATTTTAACATATGTAGCTTTTTAGTTAGTATAGAAGGGAAATACCAGTTGATGGACCAACTTTTCAACAGAAGTCTTATCAACTGTTTTTTAAATGAAAAATAAATGGGCATAAATGGACCATCTTCTTGGAGTGAGCTTTAGGATTCTTATATGTGAGTTTTATTATATCTTAAGGATAAATCGTTCTCTCTGACCAAGTTATGAAACTACATTAAAATTGAGTTACAAAATAGTTTTATTGCATATTTTATTTTACATATCAAGTAATAATTGTGACTACTATATATACTTTGTTTTACTACTGAAAGTACTCTGTATGATGAATTTAGAACACTGGTTCCCAAATTCGAATGCTGGGCTAGGACATAGTTCTTACCAATATTGAATGAAATAAAACAATAAAGATGTTGTAATGAGTTTTTAAAATAATATTAAATTGATTCAATTTAAAAGAGTACTCTTAATGCTGACTGTGTTTTCTTTATACTTTCTGAGGTGTTAAAATATGTTTTCTTTTTATGAAGTGATTATTTTGATGATGGTAGGGTAGTTTCATTGTTTGCTTGTTTGCTTTCATGTCCATATGTGGAAAAATAAAAATTGTCAAATCATTATCTGTCACTCATGTTGTTTTGAAATGTTGTCTGTTGAATACCCAGATTTGGAAACTACTGTTTTAGGAGCAGGATTCAGCTTTAGAGCCATCTAGTAAGATTCGTGTGGTATCTATAAGGAGATTTTAGCCTTCATCTTGTGTGTAGCCCCTGAGGTAGGAAGAGAACAGTGGGAACACAATAACTTTTAGATACACATTAATTTTACAAATCACAACTTATTCATTGTTTGCTGTGTTTTGCTTATGGTTTTACATTTCAAGTGGAAGGTTTTCAAAACTGTTTTATGTTTTTCAAAAACTAATTTCTTCCTCCCATGCCTGACTTCTCTGAGATGTTCAGTGTTACTGAAGAGCAAAGAGTTCAGAAAACTTCTGGTGGTAAAATGATTGAATAAGTCTGTGTAAGATCCGTTTGATGAATCTAAACTTGGGAGCCTTACTTGGCAGAGTGAATCTCTAAATAAAATAAAAATTCTCTTTGTGTGGGTTCCCTGTTGATGATGGCTATGCTTTTTCTTTCTTTTTCCGGAGAGCAGACCTGATGTCTTTTCTGTCACAGATCTGATAGAGACAGTTAATGAAGTTTCCAAGCTGAGCATTTCACATGAAATTGTAGTAAACCAAGATTTCTATGTGGAAGAGACCATTTTGCCTCCAAACAGGTACAGATTATTCAGTTTTTTTCCATTTTACTCTTCGGGGCATAGGTACATAGCACAAATGACTTTTGGTCAGACTTGAAGCATCTTATTAATACATCTAATGGTTGTGTCTTATATAGTACCAACAAATTAGTGTAAGTATTACTTTAAAAGTGTCAAAGCAGCAAATTATATTTAAACAGGTAATAAACCAATGCAGTTACAGGTTGAACATCCCAAATCTGAAATCCACGATGCTCCAAAATCCAAAACATTTTGAGCGCCAACATGATGCTCAAAGGAAATGCTCATTGCGGTATACAAGTATGCTGCAAATATTCCAAAATCCAAGAAATCCGTAATCTGGCTAGGCGCAGTGTCTCACGACTGTTAAGTTCCAACACTTTGGGAGGCCGAGGCAGGTGGATTGCTTGAGTCCAGGAAGTCAAGGCCAGCCTGGGCAACATGGCGAAACCTTGTCTATGCAAAAAATACAAAAATTAGCCGGGCATGGTGGTGCATGCCTGTAGTCCCAGCTACTCAGGAGGCTGAGGTGGGAGGATCCCTTGAGCCTGGGAAGCAGAGGTTGCAGTGAACTGAGATCGCGAACACGCCACTGCACTCCAGTCTGGGCGACAGAGTGAGACCCTGTCTCAAATAATAATAATAACAATAATAATCCGTAATCCAAAATACTCCCGTCCCAAGCATCTTGGAAAAGGGGTATTCATTCTGTATTGTCAAAATGTTCATTTCAGGATCTTAGTTAATAATGAAACGTAGAGTGATTTTCAGATCTTTTCAGACAGACTTGGAAGAGGTAACTCCTAGCCGTTCAACTTTTAATTATCTGCAGATTAAACAGGCAGAGATGAGCAGATTTTCTAATAGTGGTTTTGTTCACTCTTCAGGAGTAGGAAATTTCAGGGGACACTTCTGCTTCATAATCAGTGTAATAAAGATTCTGTGAATCAAGATTAGAACCCCATCGATAAATAGTGTGCTTCTACAATTAGGCTTTATATTGGTTTCTCTTAATTATATTGATATAACAATATATGATTAAGAATCATCCAGCATTTATGGATTGAATGCTTCTAGTGTTTATTAAGAGTTAAATGGGTTGATTTCTTTGTCAGAATCTATATTTTATGATATTTCTAATTTCCCACCTTAAATGCTTCTGTTATTTTGCCACTTCTGGGATTCTGTTACGTAAAGCACCTTGCTTTGTCAGTGGTTCTCTTGATCTTCATACTTCTTAGATTTTCCTTTGTCTGTTGCCAAGGATGGGTTACCTGAAGGAAGTTTTTACCAAAACACAGGTCTCGTAGCATCTCCCTCATTGCCTTTATAGTCCCTGCGGCCCGAGTTAGATTTGTTTTTCTCCTGGTAGGGGTGCAGAAAAAAGTGAAACTAAGAGAATGAAGGTCTGTTAAAGTGGCTAGGGATCTCAGGGGGTGGATAGATGAAGCAGGAGGAATAATATTATTTAGGGCTTGGATTTCACTGTGTTTTTAAAATTAACAGGCTTTTTCAAATGTAGTAATACAAAATGTATACTGGATAAGAGGTTGAAATAGAGTTTGGGGTTATCCATTATCTACAGATAATTGACAGTTAGTTTTCCCTTTGGGCTTATAAAATTATACTAAGCACAGTTATCGGTTTTTAGGGGAAATCTCATAATAAGACATTTATTCAACAAACATTTACTGAGTACTTATTAGGTGGAAGGCAGAATGTTGAAAGCTGAAGACATATAGTTGAGTGAGTCACTGTCTTTGCCATCAAAAAGCTTCTGTAGGGAAGATAGTCAAATAGCTACTGTGCAGAGTGATAAGTTATCTCATATCTAGTGTGTGGAGTTCTATGCAGTGCTCAGCTACCTGGGGAAGGTCAGTGAAGACTTTCCTAATAAGGTAACACTTGAATTGAGTCTTTTCAGGTGGTTTTGGGGAGAAGGGACTCTCCTGGAAGAGGAAATGTCATTTCAGAGCCATAGAGGGATGGAAGACAATTATATATTAATTATAAGTGGACTGTGATTGTTAGAGCGCAGGATGTAGGAGGAGAAAGAAGGTTAAGGTAGGAGAAGTGGCAGAATAGGATCGTGAAGGGACTTAAAGGCCACGTACACTGCTAGAGATAGGTAGCGTCTGAAGAACTTTAAATGAGTATACTATTATGATCAGATTTGTATCTTAGAAAACTCATTGATTTTTATCAAAAATATGTACCATTGTTGGGGTAAGGTTTTGTGGGTGTAAGGTGGCCATTTAATAGACTATAGCAATAGTTCAGGAAAGAGATGACAGTGGGTGGGGGCCGATTCCAGAGATATTTAGGAAGCAAAATCTCTGGAATTGGGTGACTGAGTGGATAAAGGATATGAGGGGAAAGGAATTAAGAAGGACTACAGTACACACCAGATAGATAATAGTTGAACTTTCACAGGTTAGATTGTTGTGTTGGAGGAGAAACTTTGAATTTTTGTTTCATATATTTTTTAATCACTTGTATTTTTGTAAACAGAAAACATACATTACTATTATATACACACGCACACGTATATATACACACATATATGTATATATATGTGTGTATATATACGTGTGCGTGTGTATATATATATATATATATATTTTTTTTTTTTTTTTTTTTGAGACCGAGTCTCGCTCTGTCACCAGGCTGGAGTGCAGTGGCACTATTTCGGCGCACTGCAAACTCTGCTTCCCGGGTTTAAGCAATTCTCCTGCCTCAACCTCCGGAGTAGTTGGGACTATAGGCACCCGCCACCATGCCCAGCTAATTTTTGTGTTTTTAGTAGAGACGGGGTTTCACCATGTTGGCCAGGATGGTCTCAAACTCCTGACCTCGTGATCCGCCCGCATCGACCTCCCAAAATGCTGGGATTACAGGCGTGAGCCACGGCGCCCGGCCTACTATTATATTTTTTAAAGAGAAAAAGTCTCAGATTTCTGGTTACAGAACTAAGTATGCATGAGGAACAAATTTAAAGAAGGAAGATAAGGAGTTCAGTTTTGGGCTTGCTGAATTTAAAGTGTCTCAAAAGACCTTCAGGTATTATCAAGAGGTAAAATCCTTTCCTAGATTTCAGGCCTGAAGGAAAAATAGCATCTGGTTCAAAGTTTTAAGTCTATGGCAGTGGAAACTAAGTCACACATCCAGGCTAGGTGCAGAACTAGGGTTAGAAGTCAGAGTCTCAACTCCTAGTTTATGGTTCTTCCTGCTGCAGGAAGAGAGTGTCTCAGGAACCTTGAGGTACCCTTCTGAGAGAATTTAGCCAATGCTTTTCCATCTGAGACTACCTTCAGTTTATTCAGCCCTTCTCAAGTCTAAACATAGGTCCTCCTAGCCTGTCAATTTAATGGTCTTTCATAATTTTAAATGCTGTTTGGGAAATTATGATCCTGTATCAATTTTCTAGGTAAAAGAGCAATCTGCTCATTTAACCCTTCTTATAGTGTAGAAGGCAGGTTTGCGGAGGCAATGTACAATGCTTTTTGGAACCATCTGAAAGAACAGCTATTGAGTACTCCTCCTGACTTCACTTGTGCCCTTGAACTTCTCAAAGATGTTAAGGAGGTGAGTAACCAACTCCCATTCGTGGATGGGAAGTTCCTGGGCATCTCAGAACCTTGGATCGTCAATGGCTGTTAATATATCAAGTAGCATACTTTTTTTAACGTGACCTACTACTTAAATAGATAGGATGGGGCAGCTTCCATTTTATTTGTATAAGATGAAACTTGACCATTGGGCGATGACTATAACAATATATAACTCAATTAAACAAATTCTTACTGAAACCCCACTATGGTCTATGTGTTTCAGAATCCCGGAGATGAATAGGCGAGCCCTTGTCCACAAGGAACTTGCATGCTTGAGTCAAAAGGCTATTTCAGGGGAGCCTTAAAGATTCCAGATTTGCTATTTTATCCTCACACTTTGGAGTAAAACAATCTAAAAACATCCTTATCCTTTATTAAGAATGCCTCATCTCCTTGTGGTGGTGTGTATTTCATATTTCTTATATCCCACACATTTAAAACCACATTCTTATTTTTATTCATATTTTTACCTCATTCTACCTAAAAAATAGTAAAGACTACTACTATAACTGATCCCAGTGAAACCTTGAATGGTAATTGTCCTCTAGACAGAAAGAAATAATACTCTCTAAGAAACGTAGAGACTCAGTTCTCTGCCCCCCCCCAGAAGACATAATCTGGGATGCCTTTGGCCTAAGAGCATAGTTCATTGGAGAAAGTTTGAGGTTCTGAACAGAACTTGGCTCCTTTGATTTCCTTTGTTGGGCAGACCTTGCTATCACTGCTATTACCATGGCAGAACCGCCTAAGAAATGAGATAGAAGAAGCTCTGGACACAGATCTCCTCAAGCAGGAAGCAGAACATGGGGCCCTGGATGTCCCTCATCTTTCTAACTACATTCTCAATTTGATGGCTCTGCTATGTGCACCGGTTCGAGATGAAGCGATACAGAAACTAGAGACCATAAGAGATCCAGTGCAGTTACTGAGGTGAGAGTCTAGATGTGCTGTCCCCCAAATCTGCCTTAGACACTATGCCGGAGAACTCCGAGCCAGCCACTGTGGATATAGCCCCTGTCTTATCTAGCTCTTGTGTACTGATGACCTGACTAACACACCTTTTCTCCTTTCTGGATTATTGGCTTTTATTTTCCAAGGACAGTCTCTCAGGGTTCCTTTTGATGATCTTTAGATCAGTTGGGTCTCCTTTATGTCATGATACTGTTAAGACATTAAGGTACAGTAATTCTTTCTCCTATAGATTGCAAATTGCCTTTTCCCAGATGTTGTCCTGTTTGTCCCAACTCAAACCTTGTGAGGGGACAGGAAAGAGGATTATCCGTGTTTCACAGCTAGAAGAACCAGGACCCGGAAAAGTAAAATGATCTGCTCAATGAGTTAGAAATTCAGTCACCCACATCCCAGCTACCCACATATAATTGTTAACACCTTGGTGATTTTCCTTTCACTGACTACCCTTTTTTCAAGGTGACAGAATGACTACAGGCAAAAGAGCTCTCATCTGGTTGTTAAAGTGTCAGGAGGTATAACTGTCCTTAGTTTTGCCATCAACTCACTCTATGGCCTTGGGTCACTGGCCACAGTACCATTATTCATAAGTTGAAATAGGACTGTTTGTTTTTAAGGCTTCTTCTGACTCTCAAATACTCTGCTTTTATGGCTCCTTGCTTGGATTCCACCCTTCCAGACTAGATTTCCTTTAATAGTGTAAATGTTCTGTTTCTCCCTATGGCAGGGGCATCTTCCGTGTTCTGGGCCTAATGAAAATGGACATGGTGAACTATACCATCCAGAGCTTTCGACCCTACCTGCAGGAACATTCCATCCAGTATGAACAAGCTAAATTCCAGGAACTCCTTGATAAACAGCCCAGTATGTTTAAAATTCAAGGGCAGGAGAGGGGAGATTTGACCTCAGGTCTGCCTTCTTATAGCAATAGAGGCTATTTTCTATTTTTTGAATAGAAAGTTTCTTCCTTGGGCAAGGGGTAGGGAGAAGGAATGTTTCTCTAAGATAGAAAGATCTACAAAATCACTTCTTTATAGACCAAGAGTATGTCTCAGAGCCATCATCTTTAAGCCTTGGAATTTTAAGATGCATATTCCCTTCTCGTCGTAGGTCTCCTCGATTATACCACAAAATGGCTAACCAAAGCAGCCACAGACATCACTACACTATGTCCGAGTTCTCCTGACTCACCTAGCTCCTCCTGCAGCATGGCGTGTTCACTTCCAAGCGGGGCAGGTAACAATTCAGAGCCCCCCAGTCCAACAATGGTGCTATACCAAGGCTACCTCAACCTCCTCCTCTGGGATCTTGAAAACGTAGAATTCCCAGAGGTAGGGATGTGTGTTTGGGCATTGCCTTGTTCTGTGGTATTCAGTGCCTCCATTCAAACCCTCCTCTTCTGATGGGCTGTCCTTCGCTCCCTCACCAGACTCTGCTGATGGACAGAATCCGGCTCCAGGAACTGGCATTCCAGTTGCACCAGTTAACTGTCCTGGCCTCAGTCTTGCTAGTGGCCAGAAGCTTCTCTGGTGAAGTTTTATTCAGATCACCTGAATTTGTGGATAGACTGAAATGCATCACCAAGGCCCTAACTGAGGAATTTATCTCCAGGTAAGATTCATAGATCTCTGTTAGAGAGGGAAATGTGTGGTATTTGGGACATAGGTAATATCAATACTATTATTGCTTATTCTTCATCACAAACCACACAAAGGCCCTTGGAAATGATCTTCAAAGATTTTGGTATCTTTGATAAGTTGTATTGAGGTTTGGGATACAGAAAATAAAACTTATTTTCCAAAGAGGAGAGTGTGG